>NW_025838654.1:45515-103135 GCF_002878395.1 Capsicum annuum | reverse complement strand
TACCTTGATGTGCTCTTGAAGTAGCAATGTAGGTTATAAGCTATCATAATTTGATATACTTAACGCACGATTATATTCCATTCTTGGAGAATGAGAATTTTGATTTTTATAAGTATAGATCCATTTCCTGGGGTGAATGTGATAATATTCAGAAAATCTTATCAATACAAACATGCACTTAGTAGTGGTGGTATCACAACTAACCTCCAAAAGAGGCAGAATAATTGCACCTCTGAAAAAGACAGAATAATTGAGAAGAGTTATTTTGAAATCTACTTCTTAAGTAGTAACTCTGAAATTTATTCATGTAATGGTAAATCTGAAATTTACTAAAGAAAGTACATATCATGATAAACTTGGTGTTTACTAGTATAAAAGTTCATAAGTTGATATGAACGATTGTGACATCTCGAAGATATGCATAGTGAGTATTAGACATGTATTGAAGAACTAGAAGATTCTTCAAGAATTATTTATGTTGCTTGTTCTCGTGATAAGTTGGTTGGACCAACTAATGTTGAGATTTGATCCCTCAAAATCTAAAAAGCATAAAAGGTGAATAAGAGCCCGTTCACCTGTCATGTAATCTATTAAGATGCATCGATATAAGATGATCACCTATACTTTATTGTCAACCTAAAATTTGACATTCATAAAGTTGTTTTCTCAATAAAATTAAGTTAAGAACATAATTTTTAGATTGTACAATCAAGACAATTCATCTTGATGATGATGGTTTAATATTGAATGCCTTCAATAAATAGTTGAACCATTACTAATGAGAACAAAAGCTTCATGTGTTGGTTTGAAATATTATATACAAAAGTACTTGTATGTATCAAATCAATTACTTATGATTATTTCTTTCCTCCCAACTATTTCATCTAATAATTTTAATGTGCGGTATACAATTAATAAATATACCATGATGCACAAAGATTATTGCTCAAAGAAAATGGAGGATGTATGTTAGTTTTCCTAATATAAGGGGGAGATTATAAGCAACTATGAAATATCTTAGAAATTATCATCAGATCCTCATTTAAAAGATAATTCAAGTCAAATACCGAAAGCATCTCATATTTAAGTTACAAGTGCTCTTATTTTGTATCCCTGAAGAACAAAGACTATGCATGTGTGAAGCACCAGTCGATTTCAAATGAAATAAATCCTTAAAAAGGATATGGAGCAAATAATCATAATAAGAAGGCAATGTCTAAGACATAACACTTCATAAAACCTTATGAGAGGTCCAGATACCTGAAAATCTTGAAATAATGAGATCACAAAATATTATGTCACATTGTTAACCGATACGAAATGATATATCATCAATATCTTTGATACAATATTGACGCAATATTGTAAAAGATTATGAGGATCTAAATTTCACGTTTATTTAAGCATGCTAAGGTAGAAATATTTATCAAGTAACATGAAAGGATGCATCTTGATAAGCATCTTGATAAGGATAAAACTTATTTGATTTGCAGTCCAGATACTTGAAGATGTCACTCATGAAATGTTGAATATTGTCACTTGAAAAAATTTACATGAAAACATGTTTAAGGATTCAAAATGTTTGAAGCATATAAAAGTTTCTGGGAAACTTATTTATAATCCTCATATCGTGTAAATTTATTGTAACTCTTGGAGAGTTTTCAAAGCAATAGATTAGTTGCTGAAATGAGAAATATACCAATTTGAATTGGTTATGAAGTACCATATCTTAGTGCAATCGGTGCACTCAAGTATCTTGCAAATGTTATAAGGTGTCATATAGCCTTTTCAGTTAATTTGTTAGCAAGATTGCAGTTCCGATCAGTGGTCATGCTGATGTTGGGTACTTATCTGACCTGCTTAAATCTCGGTCTTTAACATGTAATTTGTTCACATGTGGTGATACTGCTATATCTTGGAGATATACAAAGCAGTTTATCTAGCCACTTCATCGAATCATGATGAGATAATAGCTATTCATGAAATGAACCGAGAATGTATTTGGTTGAGGTCCATGATACATCTCATTTTAGAAAAATATGATTTGACATGTGACAAAATACCCATGATTTTATTTGAAGATAATGCAGCATGCATAGCATATCTTAATGGAGGATTCATAAAAGAAAATAGAACGAAACACACTTTATCAAAGCTTTTCTACATATATGAGCTACAAAAGAATGGTGATATTAACGTGCAACAGATTCGTTCAAGTGACAATGTGGCTGATTTATTCACTAAGTCTCCTCCAATTACAACTTTCAAGAAGATGATGCACAAGATCGGCATACAAAAGTTCAAGGATGTTCTCATTAGGGGGGAGCAAATACGCGTTGTACTCTTTTTTCCTTTCAAGGTTTTGTCCCACTGGATTTTTCTTGTAACGTTTTTAATGAGGTAGCCTATATTCGTATGGTTAGAGATGTGTACTCTTTTTCCTTCACTAGATTTTTTTTCACTGGATTTTTTCTAGTAAGGTTTTAACGAGGCACATTATCTATCAATTAGACATTCAAGGAGGAGTGTTATAAATGTATTTACATTATAGTGAATGTCTATAGATAAGATTTATCAAAGATCTAATAAGATCTATCAAGATCTAGTTGATATCTATCGGGATTTGAAGTATCTATCTTTCAGTCAGAAATTAGGAGTAAATTTTTTCTACGAATAGAAGGGCTTCCTTCATTGTAAATCAATCTTGTAATCTCTCATCCTTCAAGAGAAATAACAATTATTCTCCTTATTCTCTCTACTTTTCTTCCTCATTCTTTGTTGTTTGTTATTTCATAACAAATAGTAATATAACAATATTGAAATATAGATAAATATTATTATTATGATATTTTTAGTAATATATAAAATACTTGAGTCGTGCTAGGCACTATCCTAAGAAACTATTTTTACAATGTGAAATGTTTCTCCAGGATTAAACAAGCACTTCCCTGATTAATTAGAGGATATCTGAAATTAGGAGTGGTGAGGAGGTGTGATACAAGATTATCACTACATGCACAATATTTTTTTTGGGACAAAGAAATAATACTTATCTCCACTCAAAGTAAAATACTTGATCTCTAAATACTTAACTTTGAACATGTCAAAACTGAACACCAATAATTAAATTTTTAATTAAAATTTTTCTTTCTCTCAATAAAATATCATTTAAATTATTTTTAAAATATCTAACAATCCGTAAGCAGCAAAACAAACTAATAAGGTAGAGGTCAAACTGTAGTCCAAAAATGTGTCATACAACGTCAAAGAACATCTATAAAACTCTTAAGCAAACAACACAATACTGAAAAGAGAGTAAAACATAACAGTCACCACGAACAAACTATAGTTGGCTCACCTTAGCCGAATCTGGTTCGCCTAATGGTTTGATTAGGTGTTATCACGACTAAGTGGGATTTGGTTCATGAAAGGCCTTTTGGTCGGCAAGGGTTAAAATACTAATTAGAGTCCATAGGTGTTTCATACAAAATTTATCCTACTCTTTGAAATTATTTTATGAGTACACACATTTTCTGTATGCCTCGTCTAAATGAGAAATACTTCTTAACAAAATCACATAAATATCATATTAAAATTGTGGGGAGTTATGTAGATCTATATTTACGATCTTGAACTCGTTAAAAATGTGATTTAAATATTTTATCATTTATTAAAAGGTTCTGCAATTAACTAAATTTTTGTGATATAAATCCTTTCTTGAAATATGTAATATTAGTTAAATTTATTAGAAAACCTAGCACAAAAAGAAGGAACTTTTCCTGTTTTGTGCAGGACTTATGTTTTATTTGGGAATCTTTATTATTTTTATATTATATTATTGTTTGAAAAGTCTGGAAGTGCATTGTCTCACATGAGGTAGTTAGAAATAAACACTAGCATATGTAAATAATTTGCTTAGTAACAAAAAGAAAATAAAAAAAAATACTACCATAAGCAATTTGTTAGTATAGTCAATTTATATACTTTTTGCAACGGAAAAATAAAAATCTTCCACATTTATTTAACCCTTTTTGAAGGAAATTTTTTTGAAATTTCATAAATTAAAGACTCATTCTTTCTACAATAATATAATAACAATCATAACGTAAACTTTGGTGGAAGAGATGTTCTTATAACTATTTTTTTGATGAGCTTTGAAGATGACATCTAATAGTCACCAAAGGTTAGGTTTAATCGTATTGTTCTAATCTCGATATATTGTTTTGTTGTCGTTTCTATTTTATTCAAGTCTAGGTTGTAGGTGGATGTTCGGTCAAACTTTGAAGATTTTTTTATGTTAAGGTTAGGTTTAAGGATATTGTTCTAATATCTCGATTATTATAGTCTCTGTTATGTTATTATATGTTTTTTTTTTTTACTTAATACAGGTGGTAGATGTACACGTTTGTTCGCGTTTTGAGATTTTTTTTTGTAAAGGTTAGGGTTTAATCGTATCATTATGATATCTCAATTATCGTCTTATTTTATTGTAGTTTACAGGTGGCAGATGAATGTTCGGTCTGACTTTGAGGATATTTTGTGTAAAGGTTAGATTTAATCACGTTATGTTATTGTAGTTTCTAATCTATTACTATATATTATTTTTATTTTTATTATTATCCGTTATGTGATGGTTCACGTCGTAGGAGATAAATAAGATATCGATACTTTACGCATATCTAAATTTATAAAACTGCCTATCTTTGATTTTTAAATTTATCTTTTTAATAAATTATTTTCTTTTTATATATTTTATATCGATTGATGGATAAAATAAAAATGCAACAAATCATGCATGGTAGAAACCAAGGACAAACCTCAGAGATATTCCCAAATTTCTTATTTCTTCTTTTTGGCATTATTACTAAATCTAACATCAGGACAAAATCATGAAGATACTGTAACCTGACAATGTTAGTGCGGGCTAAAAATTCATATAACGCTTTGAATGTACAAATACATTAAGGAATATGCATTTCTTCAAATTTACATTAAAGTTTTACACACAACAAAGAAATAAACTATTGAGGCAACTTTTTCTAGTAATCTACTTCTTCTACATCCAGGAGTCACCTACTCAAAAGTCTAAATTTGTATTTCTTGCCAACGTGGTTGAGGTTTTTTGATTTAGTAACCCAAATAGTGACTCATCCATGAATGTTTATCTCAGAAAGTCTTTCAACTTTGCTTTTTACTTTAAAAGTTACTCAATTATTACATTTTTACTCAAAATGTCACTCAACCTATTTAATTATTTTTTCAATAAAATTTGCTTACGTGAAATTTCTATTTAAAAAAATAATTCAGAAAGATAAAACATATTCCTTTAATGACCCCTTTATCGTTATTCCCCTAAATTAATATCTCTTTCTCCTCTTTCTCATTTTTCTTCTCATTCTCATTTGAATAATTATACACTAAAAGAATATACATGGTTTAAGTATTCTATCTAGAGTTATGTTATACTAATAAGGTGATCAACATACAACTTTCATGGGCTACATGTTTATTCGGGTGCCTGATATTGAGTTATTTGTTGTTTACCCTGACATATAGGTGTCAAACGGGCCGGGCTGGGCCAATTCGGAACCGGTCCTTCCATTTTAACCGGGTTGAGGGTCGGTTAAGGGCCGGTTTTGACTCTAGCCGGGCCGGGCTGGGCCAAATAGTAAAAAAATTAAAATCCACCCTAACCCGGCCCACTTAACCCAACTCAGTCAAAACCCACCAAAATCCGGTCAAACTCGGTTAAAAACCCGTCAAACTCGGTTAAAAAATAAATAAAAAATCCAATATACACTATATACACTCCAATATACAATATATATTTTTTTTAAAATATATAAACAATTACACATATATACGTACCATTCAATATATAATTATTTATGACTATACATATTACTTTAAATAAAACATATGTTATAATAGTATAATATATATATATATATATATATGTTTTTATATTTTTATATATATATATATATATATACACACACTACAATATATATATATACTAATTTATAAAACATATACACATGTATACGTTAAATATACACTTCTATAGAAGATATATACACGTGTATACGCACCATTCAATGTATATATACTACTATTTATAAAATATACTACATTATATATACATTACAATATATATAGATCTTATATACTAATTTATAAAACATATATACATGTATACGTTAAATATACACTTCTATGGAAGATATATGCACAAATATACAAAACATATGCTACTTAATATAATAAATTAATAATATTTGGTAGTAAATTAATAATATATTAAAAGTAAGTTTTTAATTTAAAGTAGAAAACTAGAAATTCAATTTAAAATTTTAAATCGTTAAATGAAAAAATATAAAAAGCAAGGACTAAGGAGTGAATGAATTTGGAAAATTTTATTGATTGCAAAATGATCCAAAATTTATAATTTACATGAATGAAAAATCTATAAATTATGCATCATTTTTTCCAACTCATTCATGTTAATATTAATGGGAACTTGCATAAGATAGTCGAAGTCAACGGGAGCAAAATCATGCATTGGACTTGATTCTGCTGAGTTCTCCCGTAAAGTCATAATTTCTTCAAGTTTCAGCTTGTCGCTTGGCTCCAGTTCCATTCCTTGGTTTCTTATTTTCGCTCTAATCCAATCTCTGAGGCAAACTAGAACATTCATTGCATTGCTTCTCAATGAGTGTCGGTTGTCTCCAAGCTGCTGTCGTCCCTGACTAAAGGCGCTCTCTGATGCAACGGTTGACATTGGAACATTCAAGATATCTCTAGCTAATCTTGAAAGCACAGGATATTGTGTTTCATTACTCCTCCACCAATCCAACGTGTTGATCTGTCGTCTGCGATCCTCTGATGTCGTCCGAAGATAATATTTTAGCTCTTCTCGATAAGTTGATGTGTAAGTTCTCTCATCAACACTGTTCCAACAATTTAAATCATAAAACGAATCAGAAAAATCACTATGTGCCGGCCTTTTAGAAGATGATGGCTCCTCGGGAGGATGAGGAGCGACAGTTGGAGTGATATTTGTAGGTACGGCTAAATCAAATAAATCAGCATACTGATTATATAATTTTTCTATGTAATCCTTTGCATCAGCCGTAGCCGTCCACAAATCAGGTTGTACTTGTTCAGAATCATAGTTAGTCTTTATTTCTAAATTAGTATAAATAAAGTACTAAAGTGACACATATTATTATATTTCATACACGGATTTAGCATAGCACCAACCAGGTACATAGAGGAATCGGAAAAAAATATTTTTTAAATTTCATAAACATGGCGCCAACAGCTTCTTTATAACCTTCTTTATTTGAACAAACCAGAAATATTGGTTATATATGCCAAAATATTACAAATAGTATGATAATAAGTACCGAAAAATTCGACCGTAGCTACATAAAATTTTTCTAAAAACTTAACAAGACCATTAATTACAACCCAATCAGAATTATGTAGCATGCAATCAGCAGAATCAACAAATGAACCGCAATGTTGGTTAAAAGCTAGTGTAATAGAAATTCTATATTTATAACAAATTTTTAAAAATTCATACGTAGAATTCCATCTAGTATCAATTTCCTCAGGCATCAAAATCGGTGTAAGTCTATTTTCTTGACATTTAACTTTAAATTCTCTAATTCTCGATTTACGATTATTTCCTTGAATAAAATCAACGGCAAGACGAATTTTTTCAATATAAAGCTCAAAAAACTCAAGACCATTTTTTACAATTAAATTATATATATGACATGCACACTTAATATGAAAAATTTCAGGCAAGAGCGGAGATGGCGTAGATTTTATTTTTGTTATAGCAGTCTTGTTGTTAGAAGCATTATCAAAAGCAATACATAAAATTTTATTTTCGATACTATAATATCCGGTAATTTTAACAGTAGAATCAGCAATAAATTGTCCAGTATGTTTACGATCTTCATCTTATAAAAAAGCAAGAATACATTTTTGCATCACGAAATTACTATCCATCCAATGACAAGTAACGATTAAATAATCATTTTTATTTACAGCATGACCAAGATCAGAAGTTAGGGACAATCTACATTGAATATTTTTTAACAATGTTGATAAATAAAAACAATATTGTGAATGGAGTCTAAAAATATCAGACCGACAAGTAGTTCTAGGAATACCGTTAAACATAGGATTATAAATTGCTTGTATATAACGAATAAAGGCATCAGAAGAAGGAAAACTAAAAGACAAACAACCCACAGCTACCATTTTAGCTATTTCTTTCCGGTCCCTCAATTTATTATACTTCTTCGCTATGTGACCGGTTGCTGGGTCCATTCTAGTTTGCGTTGGCCCACCAACATCCCCACCACCTTTTGCAATATTTAACTCTCTTTTGTGATCTTCAACTACATGTCTCATTAACGTACCCGTACCCCCTTACTTGCATCCACTCCTATGCTTATATATTTGTTGACAAATATTGCATTGCACCTCAATATCTGATATACGTTCAAAAAATTGTCATGTAATACTAGTTCTTTTACGAGGTCTTGGGGCACTGGGAGGACGGTGAGGGAGATTAACCAATTCAGATCTAACGTTAGCATCTCCTATTGCGGGTGTCTCAGCAATATTTTCATTATCTTCGTCTAAATTAACCGCATCTACTTCATTTTCTCCTTCTATACCATAATTTTCCTGAGCTTCTACATAATCCATATTGTGAGCACCTACACCTATTTCTTCCTCAAAAGGTGTACCAAGCGGTACCGGAGGCGAAGGCACCCGGGTATATCTACTACTTAAACTACCTCTACCGCTAGTAATTCGCTTTTTACTACCACTACCGCTTCCGGGACAAAAAATTTTAACACCTTTAGTAGCGAAATTTCTTAATTTATCCATAATATAAATTAAATTAAACTAAAAATATTCAAAATACACAAATATAATAAAATTAAATATTAAACAATTAATACTATAAATAAAAATTAAACGTAAGAGATGGAACGACAATACCAAATTTTGGAAGTATCCGAAGATTGCAACTTTAGAAACTTTCGCTCGTACTTTGTAAACGAAAAATTAAAAAATTAAAGTGAACACTTTAAGAAATTAAATATATTGAATATTTGAGAATTGAGAATTGAGATTTGAGAGAGAATGAGATTTGAGAGAGTGAAAAATTGCGTGAAAAATGAATTGAAGTTTTAGGGTATTTATAGAATTTTTTTGATTAAAAAATATTTTTTAAAGTTAATTTTTTTTTTAATAAATGGACCAAAACTAGCTGTTTGGACCCAAAACGGCTATATAGCCGTTGGGCCAACGGGTAGTTTGGCCCAAAATCTTTTTTTAAAAAAAAAAAAGGTATTCGGGCCAGGCCAGGCCGATTAACCGGCGGGCCTGGACCGGGCTTGGTCCGGGTAGGGCTAGTCGGGCCCATTTTAAAAAAATAACCGGTCCGGGACCCAAAACCCTAAAGCCCTAGGGCTTACCGAGCCGGGTCAAACCGGGCCGAATTACTTACAAGAGCCGACCCACTTAACACCCCTACCCTGACATCAGTACAATTGAATTAATACAAGGTCAATAATATGCATATTAAATCTAGCTTTGTTTAAGATCCGTTTATGATGTGTCAGGGCTTCACGACACATTTGATGCTTAAAACAAGTAATTTTGTAGTTCTTAAGTACTATTTATGTGAGATATATTGTTGTTTTGTGTTTATGTGCAGGCAAATAGGGTTCGTAAGAAAAAAATTAGAATTTGAGCTAAATTTGACAAAGTGTTGATTTGTGAAAGTGAATGATGGACCGGGGATTGAAACCACAAATCGTTCTCATAATCGTGATCTTGAGTGTTGGATTTGAAATCGAGAAGACATTATGCAGAAGCTTAGAGTTTGATAACTAAGACGACAATAATTTAGATGATACAACATAAATTAAAAACATAATATTATTGATATAATTTGGCCAACTGCCTACACATGAAAACTAATATTAAAGAAAACATAAAATTATTTGGAGAAAATCTCCCCCTAAACAAGACTCGTAAATGACTACATTGTGAATATTACTTAGTTATTGTATGAGAAGTGAGGTCTTCTATTTATAGAGTTTCAAAATCTTTCCTCGAGGTGTGTCAAATATGAAAAAGTTTTATATTTTTATTTTAGGAAAAGTAAAAGTAATTATGGTATTACTTTTATTTTCCTTCTAAGAAAAATGAAACTTAAATTGGGTAAGAAATCAAGGCGAAAACTCCTAATAAATCTTCCCTTTTTATTTTGATTTTCTTGATATAATTTGATCCACATTCTTTGCGTGTATAATCTTTGTTCTCCACATAATCTTCATCATTGCATCTTGTCATGGTTAAAAATAAGATTTAAAATATTATAGTTAAAAGTGAGTTAAAAGTTAATATTTTATTTTTATTTTTAAAGAAGCAGCAATAAGATTGTTGAAATATGCTTAAAATTTTTCTCCACATGTAGCTAAACAAAATTGTCATTATCGTCAAATTGGTTGCAGCTTGATTTTGAAACCGTTTTGAACCTGTTTAATCTCGTCTCACCACACTGTTGGACCTTTGAACCATAAGCTTTGATACCACTTGTTGGGTTCGAAATCGAGAGAGTGTCATGCGAAAGCTTAAAGTTTGCAAACCAAGACGACAATAATTCAGATGACACGATATAAACTAAAAATATAATATTATTAATATAATTTGACCAATTGACCTACACATAAAAACTAATATTAAAGAAAATACAAAACTATTAGGAAAAAGTCTCCTCCTAAACAAGACTCATAAATGACTACATTGTGAATGTTATTATGTTATTATATAGAGTTCTGAAATCTTTCCTCTTAGAAAGAGGTTCCAAATATGAAAAAAATTATATTTTCTTTTCACAAAAAGTAAAATAATTATGATATTATTTTTATTTTTCTTTAAAAAAAATAAAATTTAAGTTTAATAAAAAAATCAGGGCAAAATCAGCTGCAACGTGACAATTTGATTTGATAAATATGACTCGTTTGATGGCCCGCAGACTTGAACCACGCCCTATTCTATCATTTGTGAAAGGAGGTTCTGCGTGGGTGCAAATTGGTACTTCAGATGACAGATTGATCCACGAATTTTAAAACCATTTCACGATGTCGTTCTGTTAACTGTGAACAAAGTATCAACAAAGGTGCAATTTTGGAGATTTAAACCACAAGTCCAACCATGAGTCGTAGGTTGGAAACATGGACCGTGGAACTTGTCGTGGTTACCTGAAAAGATTTGATTAAAAGAAGAAAAGGATGGACAAATTCTAAATTCCACGAATCGTTGTTATAAATCACGGCTCATTCCTAAATCTGACCACGCAGAAAGTGTCACTGAATACCGACCTACGCATGCTGCAAAACGATTTATAAAGTGATATCGAAGGTGCTCACAAACAGATTAAAGGTAGTATTGCCTAATATCATTTCTGATAATCAAAGTGCATTTGTAACAGGAAGAATAATTGTCCAAAATAAACTTATTTGTCAAGATATTGTAAGGATGTACAATAGAAAGCAATGGAAGAAGAATTGTTTGATTAAGATTGATCTAAGAAAGGCGTATGATTCTGTGGAATGGGGGTTTGTGGAGGAGATGTTGCATGCACTAAACTTCCCTCCTAAGTTCATTAGATGGACCATGACGTGTATCAATACAACCCAATATGCAGTGACTATTAATGGAGGTGTGTATGGATGTATTGAAGGGAAGAGAGGGTTATGGCAAGGGGATCCGATATCCCCACTGCTTTTTGTCATATGTATGGAATATTTTACAAGAATAATGAAGGAAGTGGCAGCCACAAAGGAATTTCAATTTCACACAAAATACAAGAATTTGAAGTTGAATCATATGTGTTTTGTGGGCGTGTTCTATTATTCTGCCCAGGTGAGTTCCAATCAGTTTTACGGATGTTAAGGGGGTTGAAAACATTCTCCAACGCTTCGGGGTTGGAAACTAGTGCATCAAAATCCAACATATTCTGTGTGAATATGGACCCAAAGGTAGTTGTTGATCTGAGTGAACTAACAGGATACTCAAAAGGTACACTTCCATTTCGGTACTTTGGGGTGCCTATTTCTGCGAAGAAGCTCTCTAAAATAGATTGTGAAGTGTTAATTGATAAGATCACAATGAGAATTAAGAGGTGGGGCACACGACATTTGTCATATGCAGACAGGGTCGTATTGGTTAACGACGTGTTATTACATATCCACAGTTATTGGGCATCCATATTTATCCTACCCAAGCGAGTTCTCAAAAAGACAACTATTTGCAGGAACTTCTTGTGGGAGGGGAAAGTTGGCTCGAATAAGTCCCCTTTGGTAGCTTGGGATTTGGTGTGCAGACCCAAGAAATAGGGTGGGCTTGGGCTAATAGAATGTAAAGTGTGGAATGAAGCGGCTATTGCTAAATACATATGGAATATTACTCAAAAAGCAAATAATCTTTGGGTAAAGTGGGTAAATCAAGTATATTTAAGAGGGGAAAATTAGTGGCAGTATCCACACCCTATAGATTGTTGTTGGTATTGGAAAAAAGTGTGTTAGATGAGGGATATATTCTCGGCTGGATATGTCCAACAGGGATGGCTCACCCCAAATGGTGAATACACGATGGAAGTGGATATGAGTGGAGGCGAGGTGAGAGGAAAACATGGCCATGGTATAGATAGATATGGAACAGGGGAGTTATGCCCAAGCACAACTTCATTTGCTGGTTGTTGATGCATAACAAATTGCTCACACGGGATAGATTGATGCGTATGAGGACCACGCAGGATGATAGATGCTTGATATGTGGTGACTATACAGAATCCACCAATCATTTGTTTTTTGAATGTACCCTTTCCTAAGATTTGCCTGACTATGCTGCTCGGTTGGCTAAGGAAAGGGATCACATGTTGGGATTTCAAAGGATTATGGAAAAGGCAAAGGGAAAAGGTTGTAGAGAACTAGTACTGGCGGTCCCTGCTGCACTGATATCCGGAGTATGGAAGGCGAGGAACACAGCATTATGGGAGGCCAAAGTACCTAGGCCTTCCCAGATAATGGAGCAGATTATTACAGAATGCAAATATAGAAAAGAGATGTTCTTAGCACGGGAAAAAAACAGCAAAAACAGGGACTGGCTCATGAGTATGCTTAGATAGAATGAGGTGTATAGAGATTTGATAATTTGACAATTCTGTTGAAGTTGCTGGGTAGGAGCTATAGGCTGGTAACGAACTAAGAAAAATGTAACTTGTTGAGTGGAGATTAATAAAAGTTGTTTTCTTCACCAAAAAATCACGGCTCATGGATTGCTACCACGACCCAATTTTCTTATTTCTTTTTGTATTGGTTTATGTACTATAAATAGTTTTTTTGGGTTTCATTTTTTATGTTACCCATTATTGTTTCACACTGAGACTATTTTTACGAAATACTCTTGGTTTTTGAGAGCAAAGCGACAACTTGCTTACTTTGTTCTTGGTTCTTGAAGATCGTTTTGATAAATATACTTTCAGTTTATTTGTTATCCTCTTGTAATTTGCTTACTATAATTTCTTTTAAAAATTATGATATTGTTAGTGAAATCACAAGTAGCTAAATCTCATAACTAGTATCGTGGGAATCATGATGGAATAACAAAAAGTAGGTCAGTAGGTCAAAGAAAATAGTGATTTTTGAATGGTGTCCATGCATGCATTTTTATTCTCTTCGCTTTCATTGCTTTTAGCAGTTGCAAACGTTAGAACTCGACATAAATTTTAACTTGCTTAATCAAAAAAGTAAAGATTAAGAATAATATTAACAATAGAGATTTGAGGCTTCCAACTCTCATCTAATGACTTGAACTTTAACAAGGATAGTCATGAATCATAATTGTCAGTTTTACATGCATAGCATCGGGAGTGATCACTAATCCAATAGACTTGCTAAGTTAAGAAATCATGAAAAACACAATCCTAATTCATTCTCCTATTTTGATTACAAACAACAACTTCTTAACAACGGTTACTTATAGTTACAAAAACATGAATATGTTACTTGTTACACAATCCCTCCTTCGAAAATAAATAAATCACATTAAGCTTATTTCTCACCATATTTCCCATGGAATTCGACCCCAATCTTGTTGGGTTCTATATTTGAATATCCACCACATTATACTTAACGAAAGGTATAATTTAGGTGCATCAGATTTTGACGTCGTTGTTGAAAAACATAGTTTAGGAATAGTTCAATAGTATTTATTTGACTTTTAATCATTATTTCCTAATTTTTTTTTTTTATTGTTTTTGTTTTTTTTCAGGTGAAATGGCTGGAAATCTAGAACACCACGACATCAGACTTGACAACCTAAATGGTGTTCAATGAGATGAGGCAACCAAACATGCTAAGGATGCTCGACGAGTTAAAGTTGCTCAACAAGTTAAGGCAGACCAGCAGGATGAAATTGCTCAATAAGCTGTTGCAAGAAATTAATGTAATGCAACGCATGTGGGAGTGAAACTATGTCGATATGCCCACATAGATGAGCAAGAGCTCAATCTTGCAGAAGTTGGTTACACTGGTGTTATTCGATCAACCCAACTAGCCACTGGGGGGCTAAGTTTGATATCAAAAACACCAAGAAGACTTTGCTGAGCATGAAAGGATTGTTCGGAGGAATGGATTGAGAAGACCTAAATCAACACTTACTGAATTTCATTGTGATTTGGCGTATAGGTTGCTTTGAATCAGACAAGAGTCCATCAGATTGAGGTTATTTGCATTCTCACTACCCGGGGAGGAAATCTATGGCTAAATGAATTATCAAACGACCTCATTACTACTTGGTTAGAGTTGACTGCAGCTTTCTTGGAGAGGTTCTTCCCACGGTCTCGAATGATATAGTTGAGGGGTGAACTCAACAATTTCAGACAGTTATCAATTGAAGCTTTGCATAAAGATTGGCTTAGGATTAAGAAGAAGCTGAAACAGTGCCCTGACCACAAGTTGCCAGATGACATCCTTCTTGAAGTTTTCTACAGATTTCTGGGTTCCACAAATAAAACTATGGCCAATACTATTACTGAAGGGTCTGATGGCTCACTGATTCACTAATGTGAGTAACATGCTTAACAAGATGACTAAAATTACTAGAACTTGGCATTCTAGAAAGTTTGAGGTTTCAACGGGCAACTATTCTAAAGGGATGTCAGCGGAGAAGCTCGAGTATAAGGAAGAATGTAATCAGGATATGGCTAGCTTGAAAACACAAATAGACCTGATTACTAAGCAATTGATAGGGGTAAGCACTGAAAAGGTTAATGCAGACACCTCTGTATAAGAAGTACTACTCTAATTTTGATGAGGAGGTGAATTTTGTTAGTAATCAAACGGGAGGGGGTTGGACTAACAACTAAGGTTCTAATCAAGACCCTTTGTATTAAGGCTAAGAAAAACAAGGTCGAAACAACCATAAATATAATAATTATGAGAAGTCTGATTAAAGAGAAAGGGATAGACAAAGATTAGGGTAACTAGAGGAATATGAATGGCTACAAAAATGATATGAGTGATTTATATGTACCTCCTAAAGGATGCAAATGGGCAAAGTAATGATGTAGGTAGTTCAAAGGTGGAAGACATGCTAGAGGAAGTGTTGAAAAGTGTCAAATCCACAAACTCTGGTATCAAGGAACTGAAAGGAGACATATCCAACATTAATGAGTTAGTAGACTCACATTCTACTTCCGTCAAACAACTTGAGCACCAATTAGATCAGATGTCTACATGTCATGACCCAACTTATCGGATCATGGTGTACCTACTCTAAGCCACTGATAGCCTAAAGGCTATGAAACTCACGAAATGGACTCACAAGATGCAAATTCCAGTAACTAACAAAGAGAAAACAACACATAAAATGGAGATGAAGAAGAGGAATACTTGAAATTTAAAGATAGATAGAAAGACCCTTACTCCTATTAAGTGATTAACACTAGAAGATGTTTCAAAATCTTCAACACACCTCACAAATAAGAGTTCAAACCTTCCTTTTAGGTGACCCAAAGGAAACTCTCTTCCTTAAACTACTTTTCTTGCCAAATTATCCAAAACAAGTGAAACCTTAACTTCAAATGTTCTTGGACCTAAGTTTAGGATTTTAAGACCTAAAACTAGAAGACTAAAGCTACAAAATAAGAGTAATACTCGATCAATTCATCCAAGTCTAATGAAAAATAAGCCTAAGGAGTCTATTTATAGCTTATTACATGAAAGACCAAAATATCCTTAATGAAGGGTGCTCCTTTTGAGTGTAAAAAGGGAGTCAAAAGACCATAATGTCCCTAAGTTGAGGCGCCTTTCGAGTATATTCAAGGCTTCCTTGGAATGTATTAAATGCTCTTCTTCACATTTTAGCAAATACACTCCCTTGGTTGAAGGCTAAGCTCATATTTGCATAAACAAGGCTTGAAAGGCTCCAAAAGGGTTTTCAATCCGCAACTTGAACCTTTGACGATACCTCGTACTCTTTGTGCTCTTCATGCTTGTATCAGCCACCTATAAGAAAGTATAAATAAGGACACAACTTCTACCTTTGAAACAATTACAAAAGTTGTTGGAGATCTTTACCGCATCAATCATAAAGCTCCTACTGATTCTGTAACTAAACCATAACCCAAAAAGTGTATAGCAAGACTATTAGTACAAAACCACATGCTCCAATAAGCATCATTGATGGACACAAATAAAATCACATAAGCACCATATAAATATCCAGAAGAAAACATACAACTTGAAAAACATTAAATCAGAACTTTAATTATTCCCTTAATACCTTGGATACTACCAGTTTTAATTCCAAGTACCCATTCTTTGTCAGGTCAAACCCTCCTTTCGTATTCTCTATAGGTTCTACAGTCTCATCCCGCATGGTTCCTTGCCCTTAACTATTCACAAGTAATACCTTTTGTAACTTAGCTCCACTCCACTATTCCGGTCATACATTGACATTCAAGTAGCCTTAGGTTCCTTTGAGTCTACACGGCACAACTAACAAAATAGTGACAACTACTTTTCCGGCCTACCATAGCTGCTAGACCGCCGAGCACGTTGCATAATTGAACATGAACACCCATTGGTTAATCTTATCTCAACTTGTAATGCTTAATCCTTGTCTACCCTCCTACCAAGTTTACTTTGGTGAGGGTTAGCTTAGAAGAAGATTAAGTCAACACACCACTACTCACCCCAGATACTCTGACAAATATAGTCATTGTAGGTACACAACAATTCAATAATCACGAACCCATCACGTAACTCTCTTTCAAGTTCATAACCTCATAAACAAGTATAAAATGAAGTTTAGTCAAATGAGTCAACAAGGGTAACCAATCAAGTCAATTAAAACCAACATTAAGACTCCAAGTCAATAACCACAAAACTAATCATATAAGTCATGTCCTTATTGCATATGTTATAAACAACACAATATTATGTCACAACATGCAACTAACCCGGACCACTCAAGGATCCTTAATGACAAGCAATAGCAATGGTAAATGTCATACATCCCCGTTTATATAAGAAACCATCTTTAGCAATTAAGCACATAACCCAGTTCACATAGAAAACCCACATATAATGATAATAATTAAGCCCGGTTCACTCGAGGAACCCACATGTAATTATTCAAGTAAGTCTAGTTCACTCAAGGAACCAATACAATCAAGTAATACATATTCCCTAGTTCACTCAAGGAACCGGCACACTCACTTGTACCTTGTGGACACATGCTAAAGGTCTTATGTATGCACCCACTAGTCATGACCTATATGGGACAAGTCCTTATCTATATACCCAATCACAGGTATCAAGTGTCTCCCAATCTTATGCTACCAATTCCGTAGAGATGTCCCAGTAACGGTATATTCCATAAAATGGACAAATATCACAACAATCACAACTACAATAATAAAAGAGCAAGCAACACTTATAAAATCCTATAATTTTTCATATAAGTTCATTGTATGCGATTAACACTTAGGATATCAAACAATCATTCAATTTCCTTGAACATGCATTGTACAAGCAGTTCTAAGAATTAGTTATTATGCGCACATAACATAAATTGAGTTTCAACTACCTTAAAATCATCACCTACCATTTGTACATACAACTTTTGGGTGATGACCTACCCATATCTGTTCATCCTAATAGTGTGATACCTTAAAAAATTTCATTTTTCTAATTACCATCATAGATTCTTCTAAATCGACCAACACTAATCACCTTTAACGAATAAACATTAATTAAGTTAACCAAAATCTCGATTCTACACCATTAGAGATCAAACAAGGATAACAATAACAAAGTAAAACATAATTCCACGAATAAATTCAATAATGCACCATAACAACAATCTTTACCCAACTAATTCTTATTCATCTTACCACTCAAACACTGTGCACGAAGGCCTAAGCATGCAATAGCTCGTCAATCTATGCCATGCTTATACTTTCTAATTCAGGTCGAAACTACTCAGTCAAACCTAGACTACCTGAATGCCAACCAGCGGCTACTAAGGGATGAATGCGAGTTTTGGATCCATGAAGATGTTTTCTGATGTGGAACTTAGTAAAAAACCATGGGTTTACCCCATTAATGTAGAAATCCCTCCTCTCCATTGTTCTCAGTACATGAGGTAACACTAGGAGGATTTTTGAATGAACCTCGTCCTTTTTTAACTGAAGAGGAGAAAAGAGAATAGAAAAATTCACACCTGGAGTTTTTGGTCCCATCATCCAACAGCTATGCGATGATGCTATAGTGAGATGACATCAGCCCAACCAAAATTTTAAGCTGCATCGCCCCATACAAATTTGAGATCATATATTTTAAATTTTTTTTGTAACCCATACTCATAGTGAGATGTCTTTTTATAACGACAAATCAGGCCGTTACACTACATACAACTCTAACTAATAGAATTATTTTACTCAAATTTGATGAAATATTTGACGGAGGCATTGTCGATTTTGATACTTTGAGAAGTTGGATTGAAATGCATCATCTACAAGATGAAGTGAAGTTTTTATCATGAGAGTAAATACACATTACACTTTTTTTTCTCTTAGCTGATGTATTATCTCACTAGATTTTCTCTTTTTCTCTTAGCTAGTGTTGTCAAATGGGCTGGGCCGGGCCAACCCGGAACCGGTCCTTCCATTTTAACCGGGTTGAGGATTGGTTAAGGGCCGGGTTTGACGTTAATCGGGCCGAGCCGGGCCAAACAGTAAAAAAATTAAAACCCACCCTAACCCGGCCCACTTAACCCAACCCGGTCAAACCCACCAAAACCCGGTTAAAAACCAGTCAAACCCGTTTAAAAAATAAATAAAAAATCCAATATACACTATATACACTCTAATATACAATATATATTTTTAAAAAAATATATAAACAATTACATATATATACGTACCATTCAATATATAATTATATATGACTATACGTACTACTTTAAATAAAACATATGCTATAATAGTATAATATATATATATACACACTACAATATATATATATATACTAATTTATAAAACATATACACATGTATACGTTAAATATATACTACTTTAGAAGATATATACACATATATATGCACCATTCAATATATATGTACTACTTTAAATAAAATATATACTACAATATACACATATATATATATACAACATTATGTGTATATATATAGTTACATACTAATTTATAAAACATATACACTTGTATACTTTAAAGATATACGTCTATAGAAGATATATACACATATATAAGCACCATTCAATATATATGTACTACTTTAAAAAAAGTATATACTACAATATATATACTAATTTATAAAACATATACACATGTATACGTTAAATATACACGTCTATAGAAGATCTATTCACATATATACACTCTATTCTATGTATATGTAATACTTTAAATCAAATATACTATAATATATATACATTACAATATATATTTGTATAGTTATATACTAATTTATAAAACATTTACACATGTATATGTTAAATATACACGTCTATAGAAGATCTATTCACATATATACACTCTATTCTATGTATACGCACCATTCAATGTATATACACTACTACTTATAAAATATACTACATTATATATACATTACAATATAAATAGATATAGTTATATACTAATTTATAAAACATATAAACATGTATACGTTAAATATACACTTCTATTGAAGATATATACACGTGTATATGCACCATTCAATCTATATATACTACTACTTATAAAATATACTACATTATATATACATTACAATATATATAGATATACTTATATACTAATTTATAAAACATATACACATGTATACTTTAAATATACACTTCTATAGAAGATATATGCACAAATATACAAAACATATGCTACTTAATATAATAAATTAATAATATTTGGTAGTAAATTAATAATATATTAGAAGTAAGTTTTTAATTTAAATTATAAAACTAGAAATTCAATTTAAAATTTTAAATCGTTAAATGAAAAAAAATAAAAAACAAGGACTAAGGAGTGAATGAATTTGGGAAATTTTATTGATTGCAAAATGATCCAAAATTTATAATTTACATGAATGAAAAATCTATAAATTATGCATCATTTTTTCCAATTCATTCATGTTAATATTAATGGGAACTTGCATAGGATAGTCGAAGTCAACGGGGGCAAAACCATGCATTGGACTTGATTCTGCTGAGTTCTCCCGTGAAGTCATAATTTCTTCAAGTTTCAGCTCGTCGCTCGGCTCCGGTTCCATTCGTTGGTTTCTTCTTTCCGCTCTAATCCAATCTCTGAGGCAAACTAGAACATTCATTGCATTGCTTCCCAATGAGTGTCAGTTGTCTCCAAGCTGCTGTCGTCCCTGACTAAAGGCGCTCTCTGATGTAACGGTTGACATTGGAACATTCAAGATATCTCTAGCTAATCTTGAAAGCACATGATATTGTGTTTCATTACTCCTCCACCAATCCAACATGTTGATCCGTCGTCTGCGATCCTCTGGTGCCGTCCGAAGATAATATTTCAGCTCTTCCCGATAAGTTGATATGTAAGTTCTCTCATCAACACTGTTCCAACAATTAAATCATAAAACGAATCAGAAAAACCACTATGTGCCGGCCTTTTAGAAGATAATGGCTCCTCGGGAGGATGAGGAGCGACAGTTAGAGTGATATTTGTAGGTACGGCTAAATCAAATAAATCAGCATAGTGATTATATAATTTTTCTATGTAATCTTTTGCATCAGCCATAGTCGTCCACAAATCAGGTTGTACTTATTCAGAATCATGGTTAGTATTTATTTCTAAGTTAGTATAAATAAGAGTACTAAAGTGACACATATGATTATATTTCATGCACGGATTTAGCATAGCACCAACCAAGTAAATAGGGGGAATCGGGAAAAAATATTTTTTAAATTTCGTAAACATGGCGCCAACAGCTTCTTTATAACCTTCTTTATTTTTATATTCTTTGAGCAAACCAGAAATATCGGCTATATATGCCAAAATATTACAAACAGTAGATAATAAGCACTGAAAAATTCAACCGTAGCTACATAAAATGTTTCTGAAAACTTAACAAGATCATTAATTACAACCCAATCAGAATTATATAGCATGCAATCAGCAGAATCAGCAAATGAACCGCAATGTTGGTTAAAAGCTAGTGTAATAGAAATTCTATATTTATAACAAATTTTTAAAAATTCATACGTAGAATTCCATCTAGTATCAGTTTCCTCAAGCATCAAAATCGGTGTAAGTCCATTTTCTTGACATTTAACTTTAAATTCTCTAATTCTCGATCTACGATTATTTCCTTGAATAAAACCAACGGCAAGACGAATTTTTTCAATATAAAGTTCAAAAAAGTCAAGACCATCTTTTACAATCAAATTATATATATGACATGCATACTTAATATGAAAAATTTTAGGCAAGGGCGGAGATAGCGTAGATTTTATTTTTGTTATAGCAGTCTTGTTGTTAGAAGCATTATCAAAAGCAATACATAAAATTTTATTTTCGATACCATAATATCCGGCAATTTTAACAATAGAATCAGCAATAAATTGTCCAGTATGTTTACGATCTTCATCATATAAAAAAGCAAGAATACGTTTTTGCATCACGAAATTACTATCCATCCAATGACAAGTAACGGTTAAATAATTATTTTTATTTACAGCACGACCAAGATCAGAAGTTAGGGATAATCTACATTGAATATTTTTTAACAATGTTGATAAATAAAAACAATATTGTGAATGGAGTCTAAAAATATCAGACCGACAAGTAGTTCTAGGAATACCGTTAAACATAGGATTATAAATTGCTTGTATATAACGAATAAAGGCATCAGAAGAAGGAAAACTAAAAGGTAAACAACCCACAACTACCATTTTAGCTATTTCTTCCCTGTCCCTCAATTTATTATACTTCTTCGCTACGTGACCAGTTGCTGGGTCCATTCTAGTTTGCGTTGACCCACCAACATCCCCCACCACCTTTTGCAATATTTAACTCTCTTTTGTGATCTTCAGCTAGATGTCTCATTAACGTACCCGTACCTCCTTGCTTGCCTCCACCTCTATGCTTATATATTTGTTGACAAATATTGCATTGCACCTCAATATCTGATATACGTTCAAAAAATTGTCATGCAATACTAGTTCTTTTACGAGGTTTTTGGGCACTGGGAGGACGGGAAGGGAGATTAACTGATTCAGATCTAACGTTAGCATCTCTTACTGCGGGTGTCTCAGCAATATTTTCATTATCTTCGTCTAAATTAACTGCATCTACTTCATTTTCTTCTTCTATACCCTAATTTTTCTGAGCTTCTACATAATTCATATCGTGAGCACCTACACCTATTTCTTCCTCAAAAGGTGTACCAAGCGGTACCGGAGGCGAAGGCACACAGGTATATCTACTACTTGAACTACCTCTACCGCTAGTAATTCGCTTTTTACTACCACTACCGCTTCCGGAACAAAAAATTTTAACACCTTTAGTAGCGAGGTTTCTTAATTTATCCATAATATAAATTAAATTAAACTAAAAATATTCAAAATACACAAATATAATAAAATTAAATATTAAACAATTAATACTATAAATAAAAATTAAACGTAAGAGATGGAACGACAATACCAAATTTTGAAAGTATCCGAAGATTGCGACTTTAGAAACTTCCGATCGTACTTTGTAAACGAAAAATTAAAAAATTAAAGTGAACACTTTAAGAAATTAAATATATTGAATATTTAAGAATTGAGAATTGAGATTTGAGAGAGAATGAGATTTGAGAGAGTGAAAAATTGTGTGAAAAATGATTTGAAGTTGTAGGGTATTTATAGATTTTTTTTTTCAATTAAAAATATTTTTTAAAGTTTTTTTTTTTTTTTAAAAATAAATGGGCCCAAACTAGCCGTTTGGACCCAAAAACGGCTATATAGCCATTGGGCCAAGGCTAGTTTGGCCCAAAATCTAAAATATCTCTTTTTTTTAATTTTTTTGGGCCGGTTAACCGGCGGGCCTGGATCGGGCTTGGTTCGGGCTGGGTTAGCCGGGCCCATTTTAACAAAATAACCGGCCCGGGACCTGGAACCCTAAAGCCCTAGGGCTTAACGAGCCGGGTCAAACCGGGCCGGGTTAGGGACCCGGCCCCTAATCTTAGCTAAGGTTTTTTTTTCACTAGATTTTCTTGGAAAAGTTCTTAGTGAGGGAACAAGCAACGTGTACTAAAGGATATGTGTATTCTTTTTTCTTTACTAGGATTTTCTCCCACAGAGTTTTTCCTAATAAGGTTTTAACGAGTATCGATGGACATTTAAGGGGGAGTATAATAAAATATTATACTAGTTAATATGGATGCCCAATATTTTCTCCATAATATATAGTTAATCATCCACTACGCTCACCATTATGAATGTAATTGCACCCTTAAACCTCCCCATAACCTTTATGGTTAATGTTATGTTTGTAACAATCTTTAATATGACTATATGTAATACTAACAATAGATAATTAAGGAATTGTATTGTATGCACTTGTCTCTCTAGTTTATTGCGTTCATCATTTTTATTATATTGTGCTAACTCTTTTAGGTTGATTTTACAACATGTATGAATTTCTCCACTTCAATGGATTATTAGATTGAAAGTTTCTCTGTAGAAACTAGATGTGATAAGACCGTGCAAACGCGAGTCCAATATTTTGTGTTATTGTGCATTTCAATTGAATAATAATGTTGTATTCTAATTTTTTGAGCAGTCAAATTATGTATAAAGTTTCAATTAGTAATGAAGTTATCAAATCAAGGAATTTTCTTTCTAGGTGATGAATGAAAAGCTAGTAGTGGATGATTCCAACATTTAATCTTCAGAACGATAACAAAGAAAGCCTTTTCAAAAGCGTGAAAATCAAATAAAGAAGGGTTTCATAGAGTTGAATTGGATTAAACATGATTAACTATGTTAATAAGATACAAATATTCATGAACATTGTACATAAAGCACCAATAAATGCAATACTTTCGCCCTTCTTTTAATTTTTTCCTCCAACTCTATTTAAAAAAAAAAATGATGCAGGGCAATATTTTATGCTCTTTTTTATTTCCAAGGTAGCTGCATAGTCATAAGCATTAGCTATGGCATAGCTATGCTTATGTAACCTGCTATTGCATTTGTTTGATTAAAAAATAATATAAAATTGCATTAGATCCAATAATGATGAACAACAAAATAATTATTCAAAGTGCACAAGTGTTATTATTCAACATTATTTCTATTAATTTTACAGACGAACAAAAGAAGAAAGCTCCTGCATTGGGAAGCCTTATTTATCATCTCCGTATCCTCTTATCATCATGAATCCTCGCTAATCCAAGGCCTAACTCGAACAACTTGAAAGCCACTCATTTTAACCCACCTTCAATTGTGATCTATATTTATTATGTAATATAAACAAGAATATTATAAAATCAAAGAAAGATTGAAAAATAATTTTTTTTTTAAAAAAAAAGTGGAGAAAATATACCTCCAGCAGCAAGTGGATGACACGTTTTATCTGAGCCTCCACAGGACCTTTCATTATACTTCCTCCGTTTCAAATTACCATTCCAAATTTTTTAATTTGATGTCCCATTTTATTTACCTTTTTTCTATGTCATTTGAAATTTGAGTCGGAGTAACAGGTTCTAGAATTGCTAGTCTTGGAGGAGTTGCTGCCTTGAAATGAACCAAGCGGGAAAGTTCAATCCTAAAGACTAGCCTGGTAGGTGGAAAAATCTATTTGTCCTATAAACTCCTTAGCATTTCTTTATTTTTTTGATGTGGGACAGTTAGTTCATAACAATCGCCTCCGCTTGAGAACAACGAGTTTGTTGGTCACGGCTGGCACCCCTCTTAGGTCCAGGTCACCACTCCTGGCGCACAGACCACCACTCCAAGTCGCAGCTCCACGCATGGATCGATCCTCGTTGGTCACGGTTACGCCCAGTTGGTCCACGCCACCACTCCTGGCGCACAGGCCACCAATTCGAGTCGCGGTTCCACGCATGGATCGATCCTCGTTCGTCATGGCTACGCCCAGTTGGTCACGACTAGCACTCCTATGGGTGGAGGGCACCACTCCTGGCACGCAGGCCACCACTCCGAGTCATGACCCAACGCGCGGCTCCACACGTGGATCGATCCTTGTTGGTCACGGCTACACCTAGTTGATCACGGCTGGCACCCCTCTTGGGCTCAGGCCACCACTTCGAGTCACGACCCAATGCGTGACTCTCAGTGAAAGCATCAATGTTATAAACCAAACGGGAGAGCCCAACTCAAAAGACTAATCTGATAGGTGGCAGAACTCATTTGACCTATAAATTCCTTAGCTTTTCTCTATTTTTTTTATGTGCGACAATTAGTTCATAACAATCTAACCTTTCTTGATAATAGAAGACGACTCTCGTATCGACAGAGCTGTCTGTCTTGGTAATCAAACACCATGTTATTCAATAAGGACATTTGATGTTAAACCTAATGAGTAATGATTTTAATTAGAATGAGATACAATTTTGGCAGATAAAATTTGAAACAAAATTTAATGATTATTAACTAATATCAAAAACAGAGAAGTGGCTAATTATAATTTTTTTCTTTGTCACAAGCCACTGTTGCATTGTTAGCACGGGATGCATCTGCTGCTGTAGAGGGGAAATCATATTTTAAGATTAACATTATAAGTAGCTTTATTGAGATCAAAAACAAATTGTATATGTAAGGAAAGTATTGAACAATATAATATTTAGAGTTAATACATAAAAATTACCTTATAATTGACACTAAATTATAACTTTGATCTTAAACTTTGATAGTGCACAAATAAGACCTGTAACTATTCAAAACTTGAACAAATATGACCTTCGATTTTGCAACCCCATGCGTGAGTCTCACTCACACCTATATGGAAAGGTAATCCAATCACACGGTGTCACGTCGTTAAAAGGGCTGACTTGGAGAGAGGTCATATTTGTGCAGTTTTGAATAGTTAAAGGTCATATTTGTGCACTGTCAAAGTTTTGCTTTTTGTGTTAAACGACGTCGTTTTTTTTTTTTTTTTTTATTATTATTATTATTATAGTTTTTTTATCTATTTCTATAGTAGCAGCACCTAACTTTTTTTTTAATTTAAAAAAATTATTATTATTATTATTATTATTATTATTATTTTATTTATTTCTATAGCAACAACACCTAACTTTTTTTTTAATTAAAAAAAATAGCCACTAGCAGGGATTGAACCCATACAGTAAGCTGAAGGAAGCGCTCAAGAAGAGCAAATAACACCACTGGGCTATCTAAGTGCCTTGTTTCATGTGATTCAACATTAATATACGTACATAAATATACATTTTCTATCTTATATATATACAACGTAATTTTTTTTATCGAGGGGGTTCGGGTGAACTCCATGGCAACCACGTAGCTCCGCCCCTTGTTAATTTAATAACGTTTTAACAATGTTAATTTAATAACATTTTAATTACGTTAATTTGATAACGTTAATTTAATATACTATTACTGCTATCCTTAATAACATTAATTTAATAACGTTTTATTAAAACTATAATTTTTTTATTATTAGTATAGTTTCATCTTTAATTTAATATTTAAATAAATAATATTTATATATATTATATAACTTAAATTCGTCCTCTGCTTTATAATATATATATATATACCCGCTAGATTTTTTCATATGAGGCTGACCCGCCTAATTAATAAATCTTCAATATTACCCTTTCTCTGCAATGACAAAAGAAATTAGATGTCATTTTCATCTTTGAGCCGAAAATAATGAAAAATAATAGTGAAGAGTCATTTAAAAGTTATATTTGTGCAGATTTGAATAGTTAAAGGTCATATTTGTGCACTGTCAAAGTTTAAGGTCATATTTATGTATTATGCCCTTAGATTTTAAGCTGGACGCGCCCAGTTTTGTGTGTTGAACATGCGTTTTACCACGTAGGATTGAAAGTCATATTTGTACAGTTTTGAATAGTTAAAGGTTATATTTGTGCATTGTCAAAGTTTAAGATTAAAATTATAATTTAGTGTCAAATTTAGAATATTTTTATGTATTAACTCTAATATTTAAGTTATCTTTTTTATGGGGGGTTTTATGTAACCTTTTTTTTGGTGACATAAGATACTTTTTTATCATTACAGTTGTTTGTCTATGTAATGCAACAACACCTTCCTGATGACAAAATGCTTCCTCGGTGTGCTCAACCAAGAGACATGGAATTAGTGAGTGTTTGAAAGAGATTATAAGGTAGTTAAAATAGATTATTAAGTTATTATTTTTTTTTATAAAGTGTTTGATAATTTTTATAATTGCTTAAAAAAAATTATTTTTAACCTTTTTTAAAGCCAAAAACAAGAAGTGCAAATTCTAACTTTTTTATCGATATGGGTTGTGGTGCCATGGATGGGGCTGCTTCACCCTTAACCAAAGGTCGAGGGTTCGATCCTGGATATGAACAAAACTCTATTGAGAGCGCTGTCACCTTAATGGGCCCTGTAATGCATGATCCAAATTAATCGGGACTCTAATACGAGCACCAAATATCGAATGAAAACCCCCAAAAAAAAATTCCAACTTTTTTTTTGGAAACTTGTAACGTATTTAAGTTGACCAGTGAAATTATATTTATGTCACTTGTAATTATTATTTATTCCAATTTTATCCTTGTAACCCTGATTCTCTTTACTACACTTCACAGCATGCTTTCATTTCTCTCAAAAAAAAAAAACCACGCCGCTGCTTCTCATCACAGTACATTTTCTTCAAGCTGCATTTCCTTCAAGATTCCGCGGTAAGTCCTCTCCATTTTTACTCTTTTTCTTTATTTTTTATTTTTCATCTCTTTTTAATCATAGACAAATCTGTGATTGTTATTTTCAGTCGAAAGAAGCTTGATATTAGTCTGTAGTTGTTTTTCTGAAAGTTTTTGAAGAGGGCGTGACACCGTTTGTAGCGCTTATGGAAGTTGAATGAATATGCAAAAAGCTGACTTTTTAGTTTTCATTCTTTCTTTAGAATTTGATTTCTATTTTGATGCGTTGATTTCCTGTTAGGACTGTTGGACTTTCTTCTTAATGGTTAATTGATTTGAAAAAAGTTGCCCAAAACAAAAGTTCATCTTTTTGTCCTAATGAACTTGTGGTGCCTGTTTTGTTTTATAGTTTTGGTTTGTCTTTGTGAATGCAAACTTTTCATGAAGATGTGCTCTGCCTTTTATTTAATTAGGACTTTCAAATCTCTATGTTGGGAATCAAATTCTCTCTGATGGAACAATAAAATTATTGTAATAAAAATTAATTAAAATAAAAGAAACAGGGGAATCGAAAAATCCCTTCTCCATGTGAAAATTTAAGACCTCAACCCTTGGAATCTAATAACTCCTGAATTAGCAGCTAGTGTTGTTTTATCAGTTATAGCTGATAAGTTTTCGTGAAGATGCCTAGCATTCATTTCTACTAGTCTTGAATGAGCAACCCTCGGTTGAAATAATGACCTTCCTACCAGTAATCGCATGATTCTAAGTTGAAAAGCTATCTTTTTTATGTTCATGTTGTAGCGCTGTTGAAAATAAATCTCAAGAATAGCTTGTAACTTTTGACATCTGCGGGATATTTATTTCATTGATTTCAATAGTTTCATTCACATTGTAGAGGGAAATAATGAAAAAAAGTGGATACTGAGGGTTGCTTTGGCTTCCAAATAGTCTTTTTGGGATTGGAGTTGCATGCTACTACTCTTATTCTCTATCTTCCCTTATTCTTAGTTGCTTATCCATACCATACTGTCTAAGAACTCTAGCTACTCTTAAGCCAACATAAGCTTCTCAACCTACATCAAACATGAATGTCTGAAGCCTTTAGCTGTTTATGTCTGAAGTTCAGTCATATGGCAAGCCAAATTTCAGTCGTGTTTGTCTAAAGTTCAAACCAAAATGTCCTAAGTTTGCTTGCACAAGCCATATGCCAAACTTCAAAAAAAAAAACTATAACTTCGGAGGCAGATTTTTACAAAGTCAGTCGAATGTCTAAAGCTTATTCTGAAGTGGCTAAACTTGCGAAAAATTCTACACTTATGCTATACCTTAAATAGTGGACATAAATTTGGCTATCTTTGCACTTACCCACCAATAGATCACACATGATTTTCAAGCTATCACAGCTCTTCATTCAAGCCTCTAATTCCCTAATCTCATTCCCACTGCAACCCATTGTTACCAAACACCATTATTATCCGACATTCCATTGTGGTACTTTGTTTCTAAATTTGAATGTTCTCATGGTAAAAGTTCCAAATGATTGTTGCAGGTTTGATCTTTTTTTCCTTAAAATTATTGTTAAGGAAGATATTAATTCACAAAGAAAGATGATAAATGTACAAGTAAATGTTAAGCTGATCAAACACACAACCCAATATCTTCAAAGAATATACAAAGATTCATAACCTCTATTAATCAACTTCCATTGCAGAACAGATTGTTTGATTATATCAAAAGGAGGACTTTGATTAGAATTTAGCCGGTATAATACATCTAAGTTAATATGTTGTCAGTAATTCATACCTAGGAAGAACCCAGATTTCTAGATCAATTTCAAATAGTAAAAAAATGCTATATCATATCATTCTCTTAATTTAAGGAAATGAGTTATTAGTTGTGTTTTTTTCTTTATGGTGGCTTTGGTTGAACCAGAAAACAAAAACAAATTAAACTTCCAGGGGAAAAGAATCAACTATGGAATCTTGTTTGTTTGTGTTGTTTTACCCAAAAAAAAATGTTTACTATTTCAAAGCTTGCCTAATTCATTTTCATTTTACCATACAACATAGATAAGGGAATTGCAATATGAGTATCCATACTATACGTTACTCTACTCGTTTCTCACCTGTATTAAATACGGGTGTGTCAGACATTTATCCATTTTTCTCTAGTCCTTTTTAAACTTGCCCATATCTGTGTTGGGAAAGGTAAGAGCACAATCAAAGAGCGTGATAGGGTAGCAGCGAAAGAATATCTAAATCTAAACTTTCCCTTTCAACTTGAACCAAGAGGAGACAAATAAATTCAAGCAAAATAAAATAATATGACAGCAAATAAATCACCACTCAAATACGATAAGACGAATAAAACGAAGAATAAGAGACACCAATTTTACATGGAAAACCCTTCGGTGTGAAGAGTAAAAACCACGAGATCAAACTTCCACTATAATCACCAAAGAGTTATAATATTGTTCTCCAAAATGGACACCAAACAAGTGTCAAACAACAAGCAACAATACATAAACCACAACACCAAAAACTAGAGAATAAAAAGAGTGAAAGCACCCAAGTGCAGCTACTATTTGGGAATGAAGAACAGGAGCAACAGGCCATCAAATTTACCTCCGTTAGTTTCTAATCAAAGATTGAGATGAGAGGAACAAGCTGTTCAAAGATCAGCTCAATTGAACAAGAAACGAAGTGGAAATCACAATTTGAAGTTGTCAGCTATGGCTGAAATTTGGGGTACGAAAATCTGCACTATTTTTCTCTCTTTGGCGGCTGAAAAACTCTTTTTGTGATGGTGAATAAGACCTAAAAAAAGATCAATATATATTCCCCATAGTAATGGGTCTATGGGCAAAAGTGAGTTGGTCCAAATTGGGCTTCATTTATCACATAGGAAGGAAAAAAGACCTAATAACCCAACAATTCTCCTCCTCCCAACTATATGGAGAAACCGCCATCCCGGTGATCATGCAATAATTTTCAAACTTCCCTCTTGGCAAAGCTTTAGTCATCATGTCAGAACCACTATCATTCGTATGAATCTTCTCAAGTTCAAGCAACTTAGAATCCAACACATCTCGAATCCAATGGTATCTCATATCAATGTGTTTAGACCGACCATAAAATGTAGAATTCTTGCCAAGATGTATGGCACTTTGACTGTCGCAATGAAGCACATACCTCTCTTTAGCATAACCAAGTTCCCCCAAGAATCTCTTTTTCCAAAGCAATTCTTTACTAGCTTCAACAACAGCAATGAGCTCAGCTTTTGTTGTAGATTGTGCAACACATTTTTGAAACCTAGATTGCCAAGACACAGCTCCCCCGCAAAAGTAACCAGATACCCTGGAGTAGACTTGTGAGTATCAACATCACCAGCCATATCTGAATCAGTATAACCACAAAGAATAGGCTTTTCTGTACCAAAATACAAACTCAGACTAGAAGTGCCACAAAGATATCTCATAATCCACTTCACAGCATTCCAATGTTCTCTTCCCGGATTAGAAAGAAAATGACTAACAACACCAACAACATGAGCAATATCCGCTCTTGTGCAAACCATTACATACATCAAACTACCAACAACTGAAGCATAAGGAACTTTCTTCATATCTCCCTTCTCATCATCACTGGAAGGACACTGCTTCGTGCTTAACTTGAAGTGCATAGCTAAAGGTGTACTGACAACCTTAGCCTTGTCCATGTTAAACCTTCAAAGTACTTTCTGAATATACTTCTCTTATGATAACCAGAACTTTTTGGCTTTTCTATCACGGACAATCTGTATGCCAAGAATCTGCTTTGCTAGTCCTAAGTCTTTCATAGAAAAAGACTTGCTCAACTCTTGCTTGAACTTTTGAATACTGCAAGTATTATGACCAACAACAAGCATGTCATCAACATAAAGCAACACAATAATAAAGTCACCATTAAAAAATTTTGGCACAAAAACACAATGGTCTGAAGTAGTCTTCTTGAAGCCTTGCTGACTCACAAAAGAACCAAACTTCCTGTACCACTGCCTATGAGCTTGTTTCAAACTATACAAGCTCTTCTTCAATTTGAAAACATAATTATCTTTTTCCTTTACTTTCAAAATCTTCGAGTTGCTCCATATAAATTTCTTCATCTAAGTCACCATGGAGAAAAACAGTTTTAATATTCATTTGCTCAATCTCTAAATCTAGACTTGCAGCTAAGCCTAGAACCATATGAAAAGATGACATCTTTACAACTGGAGAGAATATCTCATCAAAAATAATTTCCTTTTTCTGGTTAAATCCTTTCACAACCAGTCTAACCTTGTACCGTAGAATTGAGTTACCATCTTCATGTTTCACCCGAAAAAACCCACCTATTTTTCAAAGTTTTTCTGTCTTTAGGCATGATACAATTTAAATGGCTGCCTTAGCTTTCAATGACATCATTCGAAGTCAGTACATGGGGCATTAAGCTTTGGTCGCATTAAGGAAATGGGATCCTACATGGAGGGGCCGATTTGAGTACACCAAAAAGCAATCCCACGTGTGAAAGATTGCTTGGAGCATTGAAGATTGAGGACTCATGGTTTTTCGCCTTCATTAAGGACATTTTGGTTACTTAACGTTGCCAAGTAACACTCCATGACCACCCTTTTTCATTAAGGGTATTGTGGTCATTTTGTTATGTAATAAGTTAGACTATAAATAGGTTCTATTAGTTCATTTGCTAGTTAGTTTATGAAAGATGAAAAATTGAAACACTTGAAATCCTATCTCTTGAGAGTATACCACCTTAGTATAGTCTTAGTTAGGACTTGGAAAAGTCATCCTTAGTATAGGGCTTGGAAAAGTCAATATTGTTCTTTGCTTGAAAACGGTGGATCTTGAGGTGAGTCGATTACCTTGGCGGTCACCGTAAGAGTGTGGTTTTGATTATTATATTCATTAGGGGTTAATGTTGAAATATACTTGGTTCTTAATCTTGTAATAATATTGGTCTCACTATCTATCCTTTTATTATTTTGCAAATAAGTGTATTTTTGTGTTTGTCATCTTGTATCCCTTTGTGTTGCTTGTTCTTCTCACGTTTTGTGGATTGTTTTGGCATCTTGGTGGACTGATTCGTATCATTTGGTATCAAAGAAAGGATTGATTTTTTCTAACAAAATCAATCTTGAGCTTGTTAGTTGAAAAAGTAAAAAAAAATATTGAAATCCGAAAATCTCAAAAAATAAAAATTTGTCCCGTTTTTGTATTTGAGCTGAAATTTGAGACTTAGATTTAGGATATTTTAGTATGTTTTGTTGTTTCTTGTATTATTCCTTTCTTCACTAACATTTATAGAGTCTAGATCTAAATTTTGAGTCATTTTCAAGTTGTTTTTGAACTTTGAAGGTTGCTGTTTTTTGAGGATTGGTGGCTTGAAAGAGTGTTGTTGAAGTTTGTTGTTGAGATTGTGGCTTAAAAATGTTTTTTTATGTTGTTTTTGAGGGTTGGAGCTTGAAAAATATGGTGTTGATGTGTGGGATCCAACTTGAACCATAGAACTCCAAGATTCAAAAGTTGAGTTCTTGGTGTTCTTCACCATCTTCATATTTTGTTGAAGAGAAAATGATTGTTTGATCTTAGAAATTGAAGAAAGAGAGTGTGTCTTGTTGTTAGTCTTGAAAGACACAACTCTAAGACATCGAAAGGGGAAAGGGAACAAAAGGATTTCAAAAGTTTTCTTGCCAAAAGGGAGAAAGTCCACCTACTAAGACTTACAAAAAGGGAAAGAGCCAAAAGTCTTTCAGAAAGGTGTTTAGCCAAAAAGGTGCAAAAAAGTCAAAACACTTTTTGAACTTGAAAAAAGGGCTCCAAAGTCTTGTTGTTACCCTCCCATAGACGAAATTTCACTATTCCCCACTTGGAATTTGATCAATACAATTTGAAGACAAGAAAATTTCTTAAACTTTCAACAATTTTAACGTCCAATAGGAGGTTGCCATGTCATCACCCTAAAAAACGACGCTTAGGCTCAAAATTTCAGATTTCTAAGTTTCATTTCTTATTTCTTTAGTTTCAATTTTTTTGATCCTAGTACTAATAGACAAACTAGTAATCGCCTACTAGGTTAATTAGTTTTTGAATACGTTTCTTTCGTGTCTTCGTTGTTTGTGTGCTTTTCTCGTTTGTAACTCGTAGTAACTTCTTTGTTTCAAATTCGTAAGTGAATTTTGTTTTGTGTCTTGAGTCAATCAAAACAATAATCCATTCTGGCCGCCAAGTAGGATTGACATCTTATTAACTACCGGAGTATAAACAACTTTCAATATTCGCCGCTCCAAATTGTGAGAATCACAAAGGTGAGTGTATCGAGTGTTGGTAAGGAGCTTTTACTACTAATCTTTTTTGTTTTCTTTTATTTGTTGTCTTTTTTTTTGTTTAGGTACCATGGCTGCCCATAATTTTAAGGCCACGTGTAATCGCATCCATGACGATCTTGAAGATATGAAACGGCACATTGAAATTATACGTCAATTGTTACTCAAACTCTTCCCTCAAAATTCAATTGTCCAAACAACTTGCGATAAGATCTTTCTGAAGGAAGTTGCTGCCCAATCTTGTGATGGACTTTCACACCGAGGTAAAGACGAACATAGTCATGAACTTCAAGGTAAAATAGCTAAAAATGGCTAACCCTTACAATTTTGTGCATGTGAATGATAATTGTGTGGCTAGTAACCCATTGAGTGTGAGTTATAGCTTGCCTATATGTGAGTCTATTGTTTCTTTGCCACTTGATGATGATGTACTTGTTGTGAGTGTGGATACACTAGTTGATCCTGTTGATGATCGAATCAACTTTTCTTGTATGATCGATTTATGTCCACCTAGTGTTGAAACCATTGTGTTGAATGAAAGTACATTGTCTTGTGAAGTTTATGTTGATCAACTTTTGTGTGAAAATTACCCATCACTTGAGGATGCGTGTGATGTGATTAATAAATCTCAAATGTGTGATGATGTTAAAAATATTGATCAAAGGAATAAGAGTGAACCCAAGAGCTATTCTTGGGATAATCTTGCACTTGAAATCTCTTTGAAACTTGATATTAATCTTTTAGAGAGTGATGAATGTGTTTGTTCTGAATCTACCCTTGAAATAGATCATGCTCTCTTAAGGTATAATGTCTTGTTTGAAGATGATACAACCACTCCTAATGAACCCAGTGGTGTAAATAATGGAATAGCTTGCCTTAGAAGCTATAGCCGATATGCTAACCCACTATGGTGTGACAACATTCCTTCTAAAGATAGAAATCTTTTCTTGGAAGATGAGGGTACTCTTAAGGGTAAGAGATGTGTGGTTTTGGAAACTACTTCTCCTTCTACTTTGTGTGACTTTATTGTTGAGAGTACTCATGGTGATGATTGTGAAACTAGTAATAAGTACACACATGAGGACACCTTAGTAGAAGTCGACTTGAGTGATACCTTTCTCTACTTTCTATTTGCTCTGGATAATATGTATGCTATTGTAGAGAGTATGCCATTCAGTTTGGATGGAGACCACGGGAAAGAGGAGTGTTGTCTAGACCCGTGTCTATGGCCACTCTTCCCGTTTGACCCCGGTGCCAAATATAGAATTGGTGATTATGGTGCACCCAACTTGGTTTACATGACAAGTATCATTTTTCGTGAATTCTATAGCCAAAATTCTTTGTGCATTTTTCACTAATTATGTAATATTTAGTTCAAAGGATCCTTGGTTATATTCTAAATATGTGCAACCTTGGCATGTTGAGATGATTTGTCGTGCTTACCCTAACCCTCATGCCATGAGGAGTTTGTATTTGTGTGTCCTTTCTTTGGTTTTGCAAGGTTTAGATTCGAGGTCGAATCCTTTTCAAGAAGGGGAGGATGATACGATTCAAATAGCTGCCTTAGCTTTCAATGACATCATTCGAAGTCAGTAAGTGGGGCATCAAGCTTTGGTCGCATTAAGGAAATGGGATCCTACATGGAGGGGCCGATTTGAGTACACCAAAAAGTAATCCCACGTGTGAAAGATTGCTTGGAGCATTGAAGATTGAGGACTCATGGTTTTTGGCCTTCATTAAGGACATTTTGGTTACTTAGCCTTGCTAAGTAACACTCCATGACCATTCTTTTTCATTAAGGGTATTGTGGTTATTTTGTTATGTAATAAGTTAGACTATAAATAAGTTATATTAGTTCATTTGCTAGTTAGTTTATGAAAGATGAAAAATTGAAACACTTGAAATCCTCTCTCTTGAGAGTAGACCACCTTAGTATAGTCTTAGTTAGGACTTGGAAAAGTCATCCATAGTATAGGGCTTGGAAAAACCAATATTGTTCTTTGCTTGAAAACGGTGGATCTTGAGGTGAGTCGATTACCTTGGCGGTCACCATAAGAGTGTGGTTTTGATTATTATATTCATTAGGGGTTAATGTTGAAATATACTTGGTTCTTAATCTTGTAATAATATTGGTCTCACTATCTATCCTTTTATTATTTTGCAAATCTGTGTGTTTTTGTGTTTGTCATCTTGTATCCCTTTGTGTTGCTTGTTCTTCTCACGTTTTGTGGACTGTTTTGGCATCTTGGTGGACTGATTCGTATCAAGGCAGCTTAACCAAATCAAAGGTATGATTACCATGCAAAGATTTAATCTCATCTTCCATAGCATCAAACCACTTTTCTTTTTCTTCACTTTCTATGGCCTCATCAAGACTCCAGATTCTCCCCCGTCAATCAAGAGTACATACTCATTGGGAGAATAACGAGATGAAGGTATTCTCTCTCTAGTAGATTGTCTGAGAGAACTCTCTAGAACATCAACAACTGGTTGCTGATCAACCATATCAACTTGCACTGGAGCATCAACAATATCATGCTGGTCATTCTGAACATTATCATCATCTTCATTATCAACTTGATTTTCATCATCATGAAGATTTTCTTCAGGAGCAATAGTCAAAGGAACTAGATCAATATCAACTAGGCTCTCACTACTCTGAGAATCAACCTTCTTAGCTGTGTCAAAATCTTCAATTATTTGGTCTTCAAAGAACACAACATCACGGCTTCTAACAAGTTTCTTCTCAACTGAATCATAGAAACGATAGCCAAATTCATCTTGACCATAACCAATGAAGATACACTGTCTAGTTTTAACATCTAACTTTGACCTTTCATCTTTAGGAACATGCACAAATGCTTTACAACCAAAGACTCTAAGATAATCATAAAAAACATTTTTACCAGACCAAACTCTGTCAGGGACATCACCTTCCAAAGCAACAGTAGGAGATAAATTGATAACATAAGCAGCAGTATTAAGTGCTTCTGCCCAAAAAGAATTTGGCAGCTTAGCATCTGAAAGGATACATCTAACCCTCTCGACTAGAGTTCTATTTATCCTCTATGCTAAACCATTCAACTGAAGAGTTTTCTGATGCCGAATACTCTGCTCTCTGCAATATCTATCAAAAAGACCAATATACTTACCACCATTATCTGAGCAGATGCATTTCAATTTCTTTTCTGTCTCTCTCTCAACCAAGGCCTGAAAATCCTTGAACACATCAAGTACTTGATCCTTGGACTTCAAAGGAATTTGCGAGAATGGTCATCGATAAAAGTCACAAAGTAAAGTGCACTACCATGAGACCTTACTTTAAAAGGACCACACAAATCAGAATGCACCAACTCCAGCAAATCAAGCTTTATTGAAGGCGGATGACTCTGAAAAGAAATCCTTTTTTGTTTACCGGCTAAGCAATGAACACACTTTTTCAACTTTACTTGTTTCACTCCAGAAAGCAAATTTTTCTTAGCCAAACTATCAATCCCCTTCTCACTCATGTGACTCAACCTTCTATGCCACAACTTTGATGAAGTATCATTCTCCACCAAGTTTATCAAGCCTTTAGAAGTTGAGCCCTGAAATACGTACAAGTTAGACAACTTGTCACCTCGAGCCACAATCATCGAACCTCTTGTAAGCTTCCACTGGCCGGCACCAAGGGTGTTAACATAACCCTTATCATCAAGGTTTCTTACAGAAATCAAATTCAGGAAACATCTTGAGCATGCTTGACATTATTCAGAACTAGTTTGGAACCATTGTTACTTTCCAAACAAACGGTGCTAATGCTAATTACTTTACCTTTATCATTATTGCCCATTTTTAACATCCCAAAATTACCTGAAGTATAAGAAGAAAATAATTCCTTCTTTGGCGTAACATGAGAAGTAGCACCAGAATCCACAAACCAGCTAGACTCATCACGAACAAGATTAATGGCATTCTCACCACAAGCAACAAGAATATCATCATTAGCAATAACTGCAACACGATTTTTATTATCGCCTTCATTCTTTTGCCGTCTCATATCTCTCTTATGCTTGTAACAATATTTCATGATATCCCCTTTTTTGTTACAATGGTCACATGTAACATTCTTGAATTTGGATCTCAACTTGCTTCTACTTTTATCTCTATCATTCGGACCTCTGGACTTGTTTCTCCCTCTTTTCAGTAACCAAAACATCAGAGTGTGAAGATGAAAAAGATGAGGCCTGAGATTTTTTTCTCATCTCTTCATTCAAGACACCACTCTTAACATATTCCATAGTTACAACACCACCAGGAGAAAAATTAGTCAAAGAAACTCAAAGAGTTTCCCAAGAGTCAGGCAGAGTATTAAGAAGCCAAAGTCCCTGAATTTCTTCATCGAACTTTACACCCATTTCGGATAGCTGGTCAAGGACACCCTGAAAATTATTTATATGATCAGAAATAGGACTACCCTTTTTATACCTGATATTCATCAATTGCTTAAGCAGGAAAAATTTGTTATTGCCAGTCTTCGAAGCATAAAGTGTCTCGAGCTTATCCCACAAACTTCTTGCATGTGTCTTATTCACAATATGGTTTCTAACATTATCTTTAATCCATTGTATAATATAGACACAAACCGTAAGTTCTCAAATTTTCAATCCTCATCTGTCATGGATTGAGGATGAGTAGATGCAAACACAGGTAAATGCATTTTCTTGACAAAGAGAAGATCTTTCATCTTGCCTTTCTAAGTATGATAGTTACTACCATTCAAACAGACCATCTTGCTCATATTTTCCTCCATCGTTCAAATCAACAATCAATAATAACCAACTCTCTGATACCACTTTATTGGGAAAGGGGCAAGGACACAATCAAAATGTCCAACAGGGTAGTAGCGGAAGAATACCCAAATCTAAACTTTCCCTTTTAACTTAAACCAAGAGGAGACAAGAAAATCCAAGAAAAATATAATAATATGGTAGCAAATAAATCACCACACAAATATGATAAGACAAGAATAAAATGAAGAACAAGAGACTAATTTTACGTGTAAAACCCTTCGGTGTGAAGAGTAAAAACCACAAGATCAAACTTCCACTATAATCACCAAAGAGTTACAATATTGTTCTCCAAAATGGCCACTAAAAAAGTTTCAAACAACAAGCAACAATACATAAACCCTAGCACCAAAAGCTAGAGAATAAAAGGAGTGAAAGCACCAAAACTCAGCTACTGTTCGGGAATGAAGAACAAGAGCTATAGGCCACCAAATCCACCTCCGTTAGTTCCTAATCAAATATTGAGATTAGAGGAACAAGTTGTCCAAAAATAAGCTCAATCAGACAAGAAACAAAGTGGAAATCGCAATTTGAAGTTGCTAGCTGTGGCTGAAATTTGGGGTGCTAAAATCTGCACTATTTTTCTCTCTTTGGATGCTGAAAAACTTTTTGTGATGGTCAATAAGACCTAAAAAATATCAATATATATGCCCCATGGCCTATGGGCAAAAGTAAGTTGGTCCAAATTGGACTTCATTTATCACACAGGAAGGGAACAAGACCCAATAACCCAACAATCCGATCCAACGCACCCATTTGCCAGCACTAGCAATGATTACACTCATGGTAAAGAAAGTACAACAACAATAATATGTCCATTTTACTTCCACAAAGTGGGGTCTGGGGAGGGTAAAGTATACGCAGTCCATATCATTACGGCACTATCTCAAATGAAGTAGAGGCTGTTTCTGATATACCCCCGGCTCACGATCATGGTAACAAAACTAAAGTTACTAATTACGGACGTACCATATACTGACAACGAGATCAAAAAAGTTCCACCCAAATTCGAAACAACCTATCTGTGGTTCGCAAGAGAAAGGAGGATGAAATGAAAGGTAATTCCACATTAACAACTACTCTAATGAAGTGATCTTTTTTTAATCAATACTCTAATTTAAGTGATCTTAATAATCAGTTAACACATTTATTGCATATAGTTTGAACATACTAGTCTAACCTTGACTCTTCAGTTGGAAATTAGTTCCAATGTCTTCTGTCTTCACCACTAGTTATCAACATCGCTTTCGTGGAGATAGACATGCAAATCCTTCCACTAATTCTATCCAACCATACTTCCTACAATTTCTCCCACATCAAAAGAGAAGTGCATATTAGAAAAACAAAACATCCCTTATACTTTATCACCACAATTTTTTACCACAAAGCAACACCAACCCACAAGTAAAATTCAATGGCATAAAAAAACTCTACTAATTTCTGACTTCCTTTCACCACCAACCAAATACTTAGGAAGTCATCTTTTTTTTTCTGTCAGCGATAAAAAAAGGAAGAAGAATCTAATGATACTTCTTTCCCAATGTATTTGATGCTATTACTCTTTGACTATGTTTTGACTTTTGTTCATAAACATATCTTAAAATGTTTAACTATAGAAACTTGTATTAATCAACTTCCATTGCAGAATAGATTGTTTGATTATATCAAAAGGAGGACTTTGATTAGAATTTAGCCGGTATAATATATCTAAGTTAATATGTTGTCAGTGATTCATATCTAGGAAGAACCCAGATTTCTAGATCGTTTTCAAATAGTCAAAAATGCTATATCATATCATTCTCTTAATTTAAGGAAATGAGTTATTAGTTGTGTTTGTTCCTTGTTGACTTTCGTACTTCATTTTCTCTACTTGTTTATATACTGTGGTATTGTTTCTAGTTCCTAGTTGGCATTGACTTTACTAGTTTCTTGTCTTTTACCTTTTCAACTTTTATCCCTAAATTAGTAAGTGTGACAATTGACATTTATATTTCATCTTCAGATCATTTATATTCCATCATGTTGAATACTAGTTTGGTACGAAGTAACGCTAAGTGGGACTATAATGCTCATATATTTTATAGAGGTGTGTGAAAGAGAAATTAGAAAAGGAATAGACCAAACTCTCATTTGAATAAAGATGGATGAAAAAATTTGGTTGATAAGTTCCATAGTAGGACGGGAAGAAACTACACTAGAACACAGTTGAAAAATAAGTGGGATAATATGAAACATGACTGAGCTTTTTTTAAGCAGTTGATGAGAGAGAATATAGGTTTAGGTTGGAATGCCACAAAAAAAACAATCATTGCAGATGACGATTGGTCGAAGCAAAAGATTAAGGTACGTCTCTTGCATTATTCTATATTTCTTTGTTATTTCTCTCATTATTTAATTTGCTTAGGTATTTTTTTTCCAGATGGATCATTGATATAGGAGGTTTAGGAATATGGATCTTTCTCTCATACGTTATCGCTATGATGCATTATTTTCGGATATTATTGCGATGGGGGAAAGAGCACGCACCGCCAATCAAGAACAAATTTCTGAAATTGAAGTAGGTTTGAACTAAGAAAAAACAAATAATTTTGATGATTTTGACAAAGAACACTTCATTAATCTCAAGGATGAAGAAAGTGATGAAAGTGATGACCCACATGATATGAATTCTCTTATGTTTCCTAAACCATCATTAAAAAGAGAAATTTCAACTAATGATATAGGAACTAACAGTAGAGTAAAAAAGAGTAAGACAAAATCTGCTAGAGAGGAACTACACTTTATAGTTAAGTTAATGTCAAGCAAAAGTATTGCCACATCTCATGCAGTAGAGGATCCCACCATTGATAAGTGTATGGACTTTTTGACAAGTATTTCTGAAATTGTTATCCTATCAGAAATCTACAACTATGCAGTGAACTTGTTTCTAAAGAAAGACGTTCATCAAATATTTCTTAAGATGACTAGTGATGAAGTTCGGAAGTTTTGGTTGGCATATGACTATGTTATACCTCCTTAAGAAAATGTGAAGGATGTATTCGTTTGATTTTAGTACTTTTGTTGTTTGATGTTTGTTATTATGGTTGTACGCGTGAACTTTATACGCTATGGTTATATGATTAAAACCCTTTTAAAATTGAGTTGACTTTATTTTTATTGTTGTATGTGTGTGTATTTTATACATATATATGTTCTATTGATTTTCACTTACTGGATGAAGAGTATGCAATGAGATATGAATTACATAGATTCATAGTGCATCTTATAAATTAAAATATGTTGATGTACCATATTCTACTAATATGAGGAATATGGGATTCTTACATTCCCATACTCTACTAATGTGAGGTATTTTTTATTTTCAGTTAAATGAAGAGTTTGGATATTAGCATATCTCCTGATTTAAGTGACTTATTAGACGACGGAGATGAAGAATTGAAAAAAGTTCGTCGAGAGCAAGACAAGGAGTGGATGGCTTTATGTCAACTAGCAGGTAAATATGTTTTGACGTATTACGAAAAGTACTTATGTAAGGAACCTTGTCGTACATCAAAAAGCTCTGGACATATATTTATTCAAGAGATATTACGAGGAAATGAAATCCGTTATGAAAATTTTTTATTGAAAAAAGCGATGTTTATTGATTTATCCAATGACTTAACCGAAAAATATAGGCTTAAACCCACTCGTGGAATTTCTACACACGAAATGTTAGGCATGTTTTTGATGATTTTTGCACATAAAGCGGGAAATCGAATGATACAAGAAATCATTCAACATTCTGGAGAGATGGTTCATAGACATTTTCATAGTATTTTAAATGTTGTTTCTAAGCTTGCAAGAGATATCATTAGACCACATTTAAATTATACTGATGGTGTAGGAGCTCACAAGCCATGTAATGAGCGATATTTATCTTTCTTTAAAGTAAGTTGCACTTTATCCAAATATATATTTTATTATACTTATTTAATTTCTCTCTTGCTTATTTTCTTAAGTTAAATTTATATATGTATACTTGTAGGATTGCATTGGGGCACTTGATGGCACACATGTTAAAGCTAGATTGCTGCAAGGTCAAGAAATTTTGTATATTGATCGTAAAGGTTATCTGACTCAAAATATTCTTGCCGTTGTAGAATTTAACATGTGTTTTACATTTGCATTGGCTGGGTGGGAAGGATTGGCTCATGACAATCGTATATTTTGTGAGGCTCTTCGTAGACAAGAACTCAACTTTCCAGATCCATTGAAAAATAAATATTATCTAGTTGATTCTGGATATTCCCACACGAAGGGATACATGGCTCCTTACAGAGGAGATAATGTGAGGTATCACCTTTCTGACTTTCGACGTGGTGCAACATGACAATTGCAGGAGCCAAGGGGACGCATTGAAAAATTTAATTATTTGCATTCTTCTTGTAGAAACATAGTAGAACACATATTTGGTGTTTGGAAAGTGAGGTGGTCTATTTTGCGAGACATGCCTTACTATAACATTTACACTCAAAGGGATATCGTAATTACTACTATGGTCATTCATAATTACATTAGAAAGAAATGCAATGTGGATAATGCATTTCAAACGGCTGAGAATGAAAGATATATTCCATTGGTTGATTTTGATATAGGCACAACTTCAATGGCTAACAATATAGATGGCGAAAATGTGAATGGGGAAAGTAATGTGCATTGGGTGTGGCTTCGTGATATGATTGCTAAGCTATTTGTAATGTTTAATGCTTGTACTAATTGAATATTTTCATTATTTGTATTTATGGCGAACTTAACTCCAGCCATATTAGTACCTCTTTTGTATGAAACTATTTATGTATTAATGTAATTATAATGATTAGTAACATATATATTTTGCTTAACGATAAGCTCGATATATATATTAATATTATCCTCAAAGTTTAAAAGCAACAAGTCCGATTTAATAAGAAAATGAAGTGTCGGCTCAAATTGTACCTTAATGATACGAAATCTTAACATAACCATGAATAAACAAATAATCTTTTAAAAATGATTTTTTAGCGCATAAGTTTGAAGTCATTCATGAAAATATTTTTAATATATATATTAAAATATATATTAATTTTAATTTGAATCATTTTAGCAATGAAAATTAATAATAATCAACCTTATATAGTATTAACAACTATAAGGGTATTTCAGATATTTTGATAAAAAAAATGCTTAAAAACATTATTTATCAACATTGATAATTTTTTTTAGTTTCAGCACTTTTATCCAAACACTTAATTGCTTATTTTTAAAATAAGTTCAGCACTTTCAAAAGAACTTTTAAATTGTTTTTTTTTTCAGCCTATCCAAACGGGCTCTTACTGATTCAAAATTTTTATCATGTTACTTCAATAGAAACAATTCTCTTTTATCGGTCGACAATTTTATACACCGCTCATGTCGTCTGTGCCTATTCTAGAAGCTGTCTTTATCGAGTAGTAGAGTTTTCTTTTTTTGCAAATGACAACTTGGGACCTTGTGTACCAATATGTCCTACAACTAAAAAGAGTACCAATATATGCCATATAAAAAAAAAAGCACCAAAATAGGCTTTGTGCACTTACATCTGACGGTGTTAAAAAAGTTAAAGTTTACATTGTGCACTTAATAAGTGCACAATCCAATTTTTTTTATGGATTGTGCACTTAATAAGTGCACAATTCATTTTTTTATAGACTGTGCACTTAATAAGTGTACAAACCATTTTTTATGAACTGTGCACTTAATAAGTGCACAATTCATTTTTTATGAACTGTGCACTTAATAAGTGCACAATCTATTTTCTTATAGGTTGTTCATTTTTTTTAAAGATTGTGCACTAAAAAAGTGGACAATATATTATTTTTGATTATGTATTTTTTTGTGCACAATTCATTTATTTATATTGTCCATTTTTTTGCATGATTGTGCACTTATTTTGGTCCTTTAATATTTTAAGTAATGAAAAAGTGATCTAAAATATTTATATCAAAAAGAATTTGTAATAAAAAATCATATTTTGTATTATAATATAAGACATGTAAATTATGTTCTACAAAGTCATTAGAGGCATATGTTTAATTGGTGACCCACGTATAAGTTAAATTTCAAAATATTTTCTTAAGAACTTCATAATCTACAAATTATTTTTCTACAAAATTTATTCTCTAAATTTATGCTTTACGAAATTAGGTCATAATTAAGTATACTTTAATCTTCAAATATTCATTAATAAGGAGTGAAGAGTAAAAATCAATTCTTGAAAAAACTTGATTTTAAATATGATCAATCAAATTATAAGCCACTTAGAAATTGAATAGCAAAAAAATTAAAAAAAAAATTATATATAAAAATAAATAAATATTTCTTATGAAAAAAATATAAAACTAAAAATACTAAAAGCAAATTACTATGGAAGAACTTTGAATTAAAAGGGACAAAACAAATTTTTCAATTAAGTTAGGATACTTTAAGTTTTAAGAATTAGGTAAAATGGACAAAAAAAAATCAGTTTTTTTTTTATATATTTTCGTTCCAACAACTAAAAAGGTTGTCTCAATAACTATCGAAGTTGTTCGACAACTTTGATAGTCAACTTCGATAGTTATTGAGACAACTAACAAAGTTATCAAATAACTTTAATTGTCCCAACAACCGTTTCAATTATTTAAATTATTTTATCCTTTTTAATTTAATAATATTGTGAGACCCACTTATCGCTTTTTTTTAATTAAACATTTGAGGTCTTTCAACTTATTTTTCTCTACTATGGAGCGGAATCTCCCGTTGCATATATACTAACCAAGATAAACAATATAAGTCTAATCATATGCATTAGTTTAATTAAATTTTTTTTCATCAAATGTTCAGTATTTTGTAAAAAAGTGGACTATATAAATAAATGAATTGTGAATTAAAAATGTGCACAATCAAAAATAATATATTGTGCATAATCTATAAATAAATGGATTGTGCACTAAAAAAATGCACAATCTTTTAAAAAATGAATAATCTTGTCCAATCAATAAATAATATGAATAATAAGTGCACAGTTTATAAATAAAGAGATTGTGCACTTAATAAGTGCACATTCCATAAAAGAATGGATTTGTACACTTATTAAGTGCACAGTCCATAAAAAAATGGATTGTGCACTTATTAAGTGCACAATGTGAACTTTAACTTTTTTAACACCGTTAGAAATCTTCCGTTACAAAGTTTAAGGTATTGTGCACTTATTAAGTGCACAAAACCTATTTTGGTGCTTTTTTTTATATATGACATATATTGATACTTTTTTTAGTTGTAGGGCATATTTTGGTTCCGGATTCATATTGTGTACAATGTATACATTTTCAGCGTCATATCTTTAACATCAATATAAAGATTAATAAGTTAAAAGCAAATGGAAAATTCTTTACCCTTTTACCATAATAGTAATAAATCTTATTCACACTATAAATCAATTAGTTTTAAGATATTTTTACCCTTTTCATCCTAAATTTAAATTTCTAACATTGCTTTATTTATTATGTCACTTTTCAATACATTGAAAACTATCCCAATACATGAGAATAGATAATTTATCTATTCTATTTATAATTATTCAATTTTCTTAATTGACAATTACATAATTAAAACAATTGCCAAATGTAGTAATATGTAACTAAGAAAATAAAAATTAATTAATTCAAATTTATTTATTAATTGTTAGTTATATTTTTTCTTTTTTACGTTTGTAGTTGTTTAATTTTAGTTCAACTTTTAGTTATGTAGTATAGTTTATACTTTGTACATATTTTGAGAAATTTAATTAAATTATTTTATTTATTTTTTATCTAGTTTGATTTTATGATTTTTGTAATGAATATGAAAATTATTGTATGAAAATAGAGTTTTAAGGGTGAGTTTCCTAAATAGTCAGCTAAATTTTAAATTTTTTCTTCAAATATTACCTATATTTTATTTAGGATCACAATATCATTAAACTATTATTTTTTTCCTCAAAAGATAGTAAACACCTCAAAAGTCTTCTTCTCTCTTAGTTGACATGAATGTCACTAAAAAAAAAAATAGAGCAATTTAACTCATCAAACTCATTTAATCAAATTATAATTCTTTTTTTCTTTGAAAAAATGCATTAGTTTATTAAAAAAAATTATACTTAGAAAAACTTTATCAATACTACAACTTGACATATATTTTTTCAAGGGTTATTTTTCTCAATGACCACTCATATTTTTTGAATTTCCTACAAAAATTATTTTTATCTTTTTAGAGATAATAATATGACTCAACTATCACAATTATTCTAAAAAAAAAAAACAAGTATCTTATATGTCTCTTTCTTTTCTAATTGGCGGGCCATGTTATTAATTTTTTTTTTAATAATAGACTTGTTTAAATCATCAAACTCATTTAGCCAAAATTATATTCTTATTCTTTTCTTAAAAAATATATTAATTTATTAAGAAGAAATTTTCATTCTTAGAAATCTTTTATCATTACTTAAACATTCAAATTTTTTCTAGAGTTATTTTCTAGGATTGTTATAAATATTTTCGAAGTCGCTTATAAAAATCACATTTTGTTTTTGCTAAGACAATAATATCACTCAGTTATTAATATTTTTCTCAAAAAATCACTAAGTAACTTGAAAGTTTGCTCCTCTTCTAATTAGTATGTCATGTCAGCAAACTATCATTTTTTTAAAAAATAATAAATATATAAACTCTGCAAACTCATTTAACCGAAATAATAGTTTTATCTTTTTAAAAATATATATTAATTTATTAAGAATAAATTCTCATACTTAGGTATTTATACTTTTTTTCTATAGTTATTTTCCTAGATAATCATTTGGGTTTTTATATATAATTGCCTACAAAGATCAGTTATTTTCTAAAGAAAATAATATCACTAAATTACATAAGTTATATAGATATTTATATATTTTAATTTACATTTAAAATAATATGATAAATATTAAGTATGGTAAAGAATTTTTAAACAGGAAAACTAAACTAATGCATTTTTTTTTAAAGAATAAAGTTATAATTTTGAGTAAATGAGTTTGATGAATTAAATAATTTATTATTTAAAAAATATGATTTTAATGACATGGCATGCCAACTAAGAGAGAAGAATATTTTTGAGGTGTTTAGTATTTTTTTAAGGAAAAGAGTGATAGTTGAGTAATATTGTGGTCCTAAATGAAATATAAATGATATTTGAAAGAAATTCTCAAATTCACTCAGAGTTTTAATAATAACATGTTTTGGCTTGTTTAAAATTTTGTTATTTTATATTTGTCTATAGATAGATATACTAACAAAATGCATCGTGGTTAAATGTAAAAAGTTATTTTGCTAAATAATTTAACCACACTATTTTTTTGGGTAACATTTGTAGCAATAAATGTGCCTAAAATTTATATACATATTTTATATGGTCCATGACTAAGAATTTATACTTATTGCTATGAGATCTATTATGTTGTAGACTGTAGTTATAAAGAAAATTTTACTTTACAATATATATATATATATATATATATATATAGTAAGTGATTTTATCCACGACAAATAATTTGTATCTATCTTCATATAATTAGCAAAGATTTATAAAATTTTCTTTAGATTAAGTATATTAATTAATAAAATAATTAGATATATAATTTATTTATTCAAATTATATTTGAAACTTATAAATAAGATCCTGTAAATTTGAATTAAGCCGAATAATAAACACTTGTAAAAATCTTAAAACACTAGATCACGATGAAGGTTGAGTGAAACATATTAAAATTTTGTTTAAATTCTTTATAATTAGTTAATTGAAGTTAATAGAATCATTAATATAGTTATTTATTTTTAAAAAAATTATATTTGAAACTTACAAGTTATAAAATTAAATCGCATCATTTGCAACACCAATTAACCTAGACAGATAAAGATATTATTTTGATGAAACAAGTCTAAAGTAAAATTTAGTAAAGTCGATTTGTTTAAATTTATTATAATAAGTTGATTAAAAACTAACAAAATTTAATCACTTATTTATTCAAATATAAATTATTGAACAAATACACTTTTGTGCTAGCTATGTTCAATTATTAATCTTCAGTTCAACTAATTATAACTATATTTATAATAATTATTAATTAATAATTTAGTATTAGACTATAAAAACATTGTTCAGATAGATAAGGTTCAAATCTTCGAATAAAATAACTGTTGTCGTAACACTTGATCAAGGTAAAATGTGTTGACTTGTTGTTATCACAATATTTTATAAATTTTATTTGAAAATTATATATATATATATAAAATTTATAATCTATATCTATATCTATAATATATTAAAAGTGTGAAGACCCTTAGAGAAGTGATTTGAACTTTTTGCCCTTCATTAAAAGTTTTTACTTTAGACAAAATCATCTTTTCACTATTTTTTTAATAATAAAATACAAACATTATACAAAAAGTTACAAGAAAAAATCAATCCATATTTGATTTGGATTGGGAGTTAAAATGGTGCGTATATATGCTTTTGTTTGGATTCCTTGTAGAATTAAAGTTTTCCAAAATTAAATAAAATAATATTACTCCTATAATAATATTTTGTACTACGTGCTTAATTAGAAAAGGAGTACAAATCTTTTCCTTTACTATAATCTATATCTATCTATATATCTATATATCTATATAATATTTTAAAAGTGTGAAGACCCTTAAAAAAGTGATTTGAATTTTTTGTCATTCATTAAGCGTCTCTGCTTTAGATAAAATCATCTTTTCACCCTTTTTAATTATTATTATTAATTATTATCTATATATTTACAACTTAAAATTAATTTAATTATAAATTTTTACCTATTTTTAATAGGTAAGAACTATCGGACATTAAAGTCAACTAGAATTTTACTTATTAAAGTTTCCTTTGAACAGAAAACTCAAAACCCATCCCCTATAAAACCTTTTTGTACAATTTTTTTTTGTCATTATACAGTTAGACGATTAAACGATCAATATATTGTCATTAAAATGCTTCTTTAGGTATATATGGAGTCTGTCAGCACCGCTGCTTTACACCCATGCGTATAGTGAGTATAATGTTAAGGAATTTAAATTTTGTTCACTTGTTTGATTTATTTTACCTTTTTGTTTTTGTAAAATTTCCTTCTATTAATTATAATTCGTTCTTAATTCTCTTTCTACTTTTATTTACTGGTTTTCAACTGTTTAAAATTTTTCATGCTACGATTTCATTACTAAACCATATTTACCTTTCTTGTGTCCCTATCTATAAATATCGCTTCATGTTTTTAATAGTTTTCTTGAAATCAGATTATATTTTGGAGAAACATTGTTGATGGATAACGCAAAGGTATGATTTCTCCTTAAGTCTCGCCCCTTCTTGACTTCAAGTATTCATAAAAGTGTAACACTATTTATTAAAGTACATATTTGTTGCTGTTAAATTAAATATTAATTTTGGTGGTGAATAATAATTTGAGTGATGAATTTATTATGGCCAGGAATGAAGGAAGTATCATACTTCATGTGGTTATAACTCATGATTGTTATTATAAGTATACTTTCCAACAACCTTTTTTTATTTTGAACAATTATTATAATTATTTGAGTTTAGTAATTTTCATTGGTGTACAATTCCGCGTTATTTTTGAAATTAGTTATGGTTAGTTTGCTTCCTTAAGGTAGACTGTAGCAAGCTAGATCATGTTGAACAAGGTCCAAAGTCTAATTTTTTAAATTGCTATTGTTTTCAAAAAATAACATTCTTTATATGGTTCAGCTTATCTAATTTGAAGGTGGAAGAGGCGGGCGATTTAGTAGTTCTTTAAAAGACGTAGGGGGAGGATTAAGAACAGAGAATCTGCAGCTAGATCAAGGGCTCATAATTGGGAGCTTTTGGTCAGCATCCGTGTCTGTGTTGCCATTGATCAGGTTCTTCTCTCTCTTCGTTGCAGAGGTGGCAATGCTATCTATGCTCAAGAGGTTCTTCGTCATGCTAAATTTCAGTTTCCTGGCCGACAAAAGATCATTGTCAGCAGCGAGTGGTATGTCTTTCATCCTAAGAATCACCATTAATCTCTATATTACGATGCTATTTTTCAAAAAATAATATTTTTGGATACTAAAAATATTCGAGTTATAAATGACGTGTTGATGCTATCTTTTATTTTGATATTATACAGTTTTGTAGGATTAACATGTATGATTTTGATCATATAATGCAGAAGCTCATACTAGAGAGCTCACGTAAACTTTCATAGCTCTTTTGTTGTATTGTAGACCCAAAGTTGGGTGTCTTTATTTAACATCATTAAGAGGATAAAATTTAGTTAAAAAGGATGTCTTTCATTTTTTGGACAACTCTTTAACTTTTAAGCTTCACATGACACGTTTAAGACCATTATGTTTAAAACCACAAAATTAAAAAGCATTTCACATTCTAAATATCTCTTATTTTCCTTTCAAGAAGTAAAGGGTAGCCTAAATTTTTGCTTGATCTCGAGTGTACATGATAGAGAAGGTGTAAATACCTAGACTATATTGCTTTAATTTTATTGCCATCTGCTCTTGTGCTACAAGCTAAGAATCTGGTGAACATGGAACTAGAATTTGGGAAAGCAGCAAGTAGCTAGGAGAGAAGCATATGAAAGATCGTTGATGTTTCTAGCAAGTAACTAGCAAAAAGTGACAGCCTTTTGTCAGAATTAGCTTCAAAATGTTTAACAACAATTTATATCGGCACCGAAAAATAATGAAATTTACCTGTGCAGGGCTTTAGCAATGCCATCTATTATCTTCGGTTCTATAAGAGGTTCGTCTCCTTGTATGTTAACTACAATATCATACTTATTTTCAAGCTTTTGAAGAGCTTCATTACAACGCTCGGTTCCTCCAAGTTAACAATTGAACATTAGCAATTTCAGTAACTGAAATTCTCAGATTCTACCTATACATTAATTGTTGGTTGGCTGCTGATCAACTGAAATTTGCATAATTATTGTATTTTTTTGACTGTGTAGTCGGTGGTCTATCGAAAATAACCTCTCTACTTGGGTTGAGGCAGTGATATGGACTACGTACACTTTACCCTCCTCAGACCCCACTTTGTACTAATACACTCGATATGTTGTTATTGTTGTTGTTGTTTCTGGACTGTGGCATATCAATCCAATCCCTTGAGTGGTCTAACTTAGTTGCAGTGAATGAAGTGAATAAATGAGAGAGTTGCTTTGTTTTTTTCCAGTTGGGTCAGGTTTGTATGGGTGAAAATAATTATGGGGTTGGGGGTGGGGTTCATTATTTTTAGAGCCACTTGGCAATTTCCCTTTTAAAAATTAACAAATTATTTTTAATGTTAAATAATGATTCGTTAACGAAAATGATAATATGAGTCATTTGTTGGATGACGAGGGTATATGTTAGTCATTTTTTAATGAGTGTATCAACTCTTATTCACAATATTGAGTAATATATTTGATCATTTTTTCTAAATTATAAATATATATGTTGTAAAAGACCTACTTTATAATTATAAAAACAAAAAATTACACTAATTAACATAATTTCTGAGATATGAAGATCAACTGTTAATTTACTTTTTTTCCTTCAAATTATTTTTTATTTTATTCACTAACCAAACAACTCCTAACTATAATCATCTAAAGTATCCTCAATTTTAATAAAAATATAGAATCTTGAGAATAAATAACTCTTTGTTAAAAATAAAGTGTTTTTGCTAGTTACTTGCTAAACTCTGGTTGTCATCAATTCCGACCATCTCAACTTATAGAAAAAGACTGTATAACCTTAAAAGTGAAATATATTTTTGACTACATCTAATTTTGCTTCTTGATTATTAGCGTGACGATGATTTATCATGTTCCTCTTTAATTTACTACACTTTTTTATATTCAAAATTTTACATGATATTTTTAAAATTTTTGTACTAAATAATATACCATACATATTGATATATTTTTATATACATTTATTCTTAATTAATACACGTGCAACGCACGTGAACTAGTCTAGTATATACATATATATATATATATATGAATTTTATTTAAGCGTAATAATAAAAAAATTCATTAGAGATCATTTCAGTAACAAATATAAGTAATAATTCATAATTTGAGAATTACGTAAAAGTATTATAAATCATAATAATTAACAACTTAAAATAATTAAAAAGACGTAAAAAATATAATTGACTCTCTAAATTTTATTACTGCCACATAAATTGAGACAAAAAATCAAGTACTATAAATCACAATAATTAATAAATTAAAATATTTAAAAAATATATAAAAATATTTAGTACACTCTCAAAATTGTATCAATACCACATAAATTGAGACAAAGGGTATAACATATATTGTTTAAAAATTATGTAGAAAATTATTATGTTTTTAAAAAATTAACTACATAATTTAAATAATTTTTTAAATGTAATTTGAAAATATTTTAGTAACAAAAGTTAAAACGCTAACACTTTAACCATGGTAGACATTAATGTATTATAAAAATCGTAAAAATTATAGTTCATAAGTATCGATCCTAGTTAATAGCAACCTAAGAAAGTCGTGTATTAATATTGTAGTCTTGCACCCTTATGTTATGTTGGTTTCATAATTTGTGGATCATTACTTATATCAGAGCATATTTTATTTGTTAAATTTTAAATCTAAAATTTTTCATATTTGAACGACATTTTAAATATAATTTGAAAATTTTGTAATAACATCAGTCAAGACTTAAAACACTTTAGATGTGGTGAACATTGATAAGTTATAAAAATCAAAGTATTCATTATCGTCGACTCTAGTTAACAACAACCCAAGAGAGTCACACGTTAATATTGTAGTCTTGCACCCATACTACATTGATTTGATAATTTGAGAATCATTACTTATATTTGTTAATATTATGACGTTTAATTAAATAATTTTATAAACTATTATGTTTAAATAAATTTAAAACACATGTTTAAATAAATTTAAAACACATGTTTAAATAAATATTTAAACATAATTTGAAAATAATACAATAACAACAGTAGAAATTAAACTAAAAATATTTTAGACATAGTAGAAATCGCAAATCTATATAAATCATAAAAATCATTGATCCATAAGTGTCAATTCTATTTTATAACAACTCAAGAGAGTCGGGGGTTTGGGCTGTAGGTGACAAAAGAGTTTTAAAATGAGGTGTAGGTGACATAAGTCTTAATTATTAGGTGAGGTGACAGTTACTTTATTATGGATTAAGAAAGTTGAAAAAGTTTGAAAATAACCCACAAGTTTTTAAATTTATACTTTGATCCAAATGTTAGCCTATATAACAAAAAATGGAGGGAAAAAGACGCCTTTCTCTCTTTCTCACCCATTGTTGTTTTCTCTCTCTTATAGATTTTTGTTGTTCATTGTTGCTGCTGCTTCATTCATCATATTCTGCTTTATTATCATCATCTTCTACTTCATTATCATCTTCATCTTCTTCTTGTTGACCATTTGTTGTTGTTGTTGTTACGCTACTGTTGCTATTTGACCAATTTCTTAGGTCAAATTTTGTTTCGAACATCACTTTCCACTTTGGCATTACTTCATAGGAGACGTTGGTAAGTCAAATTATAATTTTTAGTTGAATTTGTCATATGAGTAACCGCTATTGTGTTGTTGTTTTCCAATAATGGATAGAACCCAATCATGAATCCAACATAAGTCCATCTATTTAAACAAATAAATCATTTGTTGCGACAGATGAGACATCTATTTCAACGGAAAACTGATATGTTGGATTCATATTTAAACAGATGGGTCATCTGTTGCAATATTTGACACATCTATTACAACGATTAGTAACTTGTTACAACAGAACCTAAACACGATTCCAACAGAAGTGTTGTAAATATATGTTACAACAGATTACTAACCTGTTGCAACAGGTAAGTCATTTGTCGCAACAGGTTAATTATTTGTTGCAACATGTGACTCATATGTTGGAATCAACTTCAAAGGTGATTTAGTACTGTAACATCAATCCCAACAGGCGCTTCATCTGTTGCAACAGATATTCGGGAGCGTAACATGAATCCCAATAAGTAAGTAATCTATTGCGATTGATCACTTACCTGTTGCAATAGATAACACATCTGTTGGGATTCATTCACGGCACTATGAAATCACTATCAACTTTTTTTAACAAATAACTTTATTTAGGTACCACTAATGGAGGGATCAATAACAATAGGGGTGGATTATCATGATCAATGGACAGAGAAGAGCAATCGATATGTATGCCGTTAGAAGAAGGGTGAAATGCTAGAGACAATAGCTATGACAGCCCAAAGTGATGTTTCGTATGATGATTTTGTGAACTTAATCATCAGCTTTTGTGGACTGAATTGTCAATAAGAAGAACTCGCCATCAGCTACATGCACAGCTCTTTTGAAAATCAGAGGGTACTGGCTTTCAAGATAACCGATCAGGTTTGGTTGTGTGTTTATCTAAGTGATTCAACCAGGTTGGTGTTAAGGGTGTACATGGTTAAAAGACGAGAGACAATGAGAACTAAAACGTAGAAGAAGAAGAAAAAAAAAGACTTCTTTGATGATAGGTTGGATGATCTAGACATGAATATTCTAGATGATGATCAAACACCTACGCTCGTTGATGCGATCAATACAATGTGCAGTTCTTCTCAATCGACACAGTCTGGAAATCTTCAAGACTACGGGACCGGCTTTTTTATTGTAATGTCATTCAAGGACAAGAATGAACTATCTAACACTTTGTTTATTTCTTGCTTGAACAAAGATTTCAGAATAAAAAAGGTGATTCATTCGAGCAGTGTCTTTTGCTTCAAATATACTAATTCGAATTGCAAGTGGTGGTTGAGAGCGGTGAAATACGTAAGTTCTGACAGATTCATTATTCATAAACATGAAAAGCATCATACATGTGGTTAGGAGAACATCTCGGGCCAAAATCCTCACGCCACGGCAAAGGTCCTCGGTGAATATTTCAGAAGTAGTTTCCCCGATGGCAAAGGCTCTTCAACAAGGCTTATGGACAATCAACTCCTTACGAATTTGGGTGTCCTAGTCAGTTATTGAAAGGTATATACGGCCATGGAGATTGCCAAGAACCTGGTTAGGGGGACACTCGAGCATGGCTATGAAGTCCTGGATGCTTATCGTTACATGATTGAGTCCACAAATCTCGAAAGTAAGACGGCATTGCATCTGGATAAAAATGGAAGGTTCAAGTAATTTTTTGTATCCTATGGTGCTTGGATTCAAGGTTTTTGATATTTGAGAAAAGGCATAGCCATCGACGGTACCTTCTTGAAGAGCAGGTATAATGGAATTCTGCTAGCGGTGGTGGCGCAGAATCATATCTTTCCTGTCGCTTTTTGTGTAGCGAACAAGGAATGTGATGCCTCTTATGAAGTTTTTTTGGAACAACTGCGACGCTGCATCAAACATACCAAAGAGTTGTGTTTTGTATCAGATAGGCATCCAAGTATTCCAAAGATGGGTTCACTTTTCTTCACTTCAGCTTACTTTGGTTGTCGCATCAGGCTTCTTGGAGAGAACATTCGAAACAACTATCACAACGAAAGGGTTGTCACCATTTTTTATAGAGTAGCTAAAGCATATAGTAGAGAGAAGTTTTTAGACCATTTCAATCAAATAGCGGATATGAATCCCAAGGTAGCAGAATTTCTCGCACGTGTTGGTTTAAAGAAATGGAGCCGGACATTCTGTCCAGCAAATAGGTACATTCTTATGAATTTAATGTTTTGTTTGATTTACAAGTTTAGTATGCTGTCGTACTAAGTGATTCTTTTCTATAGGTACAATATTATGACATCAAACATAGCTGAATCGGTGAATTC
>NW_025838654.1:0-42515 GCF_002878395.1 Capsicum annuum | reverse complement strand
AAGTTCACCTTTCAAGTACCTACACTTAAACATTTTAAGTCACTAATTCACTTCATAAGTTACCAAACTAAACTAAATTCAAAAGACAAGTTTACATTTGAAGTACCTACATTTAAACAAATCGAAGTCACTAATTCACTTCTCAAGTGACCATGTACCTTACTAAGTTCAAAGCAAAAGTTCACCTTTCAAGTACCTATACTTAAAAATTTCAAGTCATTAATTCACTTCACAAGTTACCAAAGTAAACTAAATTCAAAACAAAAGTTCACCTTTCAAGTACCTACACATAAATTCCCATCCCCGAGTAGTCTCTAATTTTAAATATCGTGTGCTACCTAACAATCCATTCCAATATTTAGGGAGTACATTTTACTTGGCTACTTGCTCTCTGTTTCCCCTAAAAAATACTTTCTCACAAACATGAAGAGAAAGGCAAAACAGCAGTAGTAAATTTGCCACATTTTAAAGAAAATTAAAAAAGTGTGTGAACAAAAATCAAACTTTGAACAAAACATAGTCAAAACAAAGTTAAATCGAACGTTTTGTTTATGCCTAATAGATCAAAATTACCTGCTTGTAGAACCAAGCACCTCTGGCAAATCGATGAGATAACAATTCAAGATTGGACACAACATGACCAGTGAAAAGTGAAATCAAACCTAAGGCAAACAGCATTAACCCACAAACTTTGGTAATAAACTGCGTACCCATCATGTCATAATGCCAGTTAACACCAATCGTGTAATAAATTTATTCAAGTAAATATTTTCAAGTAGAGATCATATTCACAAAATAACAGACCATGAACACGGTATTCTGCCTAATACTACTAGTATCATTACTATGGGTTAACAAAATTCAATTTAGCAATCATGAACACAACAATTAAATCATACCGTCAGCTAAGAATTAAATTAAAACATTTAAAACAAGGAAAATCATCCAAAACACAAAAATAAAGTAAATCCAAGAACAATCTTACCAGAGACAAATTCATCATGTAATTGATATATAAAAATGTCGGAATTAAATCCTTGACACTCTCGCAGGTTTGGTCAAAGCGGGCGACTGTGCTGATGGCTGGTTTTGTTCGATGTGAGATTGCCAATGGTGGCTACGACAGAGAGGACGAATGGAGGGAGATGAAAGCGGTGGTTGATTCATCGCAGCTGGCGGTGGCTGGTTTTGTTAGAGTTTTGGTGGTGGGCGTTGCGGCGGTTGATGGCAGTTTCGCCGGCTAGAGCTGTTAAGGGAGGCGCCAGAGCAGCGGCTAGTGGGATCGAGCCGTGGGGGATGAAGGTTGGTCACTGGTATCCAACGGCCTTCGACGCTGGTGGCTTGCCGGTGGAGCAGTGACGGGGAAGGGAAAGAGGCGGACTGGTGGCGGCTGGAGGCATGGCTGCCGGCGCTGGCGGCAGGCGACAGCTTTGGTAGCTTTTGTTCTTTCAGAAAGAGAGAGAGTAGAGAGAAGTTAGAGAGAGGAAAAGGGTGTTGTGTGGCTGTTTTTTTTGAAAATGGAGGGGTACAGTTTCTGTTGGATTAAAAAAAAAGCAAAGAGAAATGTGATCTCAGTCGTTGGATCAAATTTGATCGACGACTGAGATCTAATTATTAAGAATATGATCAAAATTGGATGAAAAATTTAAATTTAGTCTAATTAGACACAATTTGGCTAGAATTGTAATAAACTGAATAAAATTAGGCTAAAATTGTTATCAATTGACAAAATCAAGCTAGAATTTAAATAAATTAAATTAAGTTAGGCTGCTATTTTAATAAATATTATAAATATTATTATGATAATAATAATAATAATAACAATAATAATAATGCAAAATTAGACAATGTATTTGCAAAATGTGAGTGTGCACAATTACATGAAAAAATGATTTAATAAATATTAATAAAATTATGTAAAATATCGTATTTAGTTAAAAATTATAAAAAATGATACTAAAAATAATCAAATAATTTGTGCATTTTTTAAATTATGAATATGACACATCAAAAATTTGTTTGATGCAAGAATGATATGTAAAAACTACTAACATTTAAAATTAATAATTTTGCTAAAATAGCAGCCTAAAAGGAGCATAGGGTGGTCAAAATTGGGTGTCAACACCAGCGACGTGGCTCACCGGAGCGTGGTATTCGCCTGTGGTTTTCTTAGAGAGAGAGAAGAGAGAAGGAAGAGAAAAGGTATGGCTCATTGTTGCAAAAACATGAAAATAATTTAGGGTTTTAGGTATTATGGTGTTATATGTATGAACAATAAGATTTAATCTCAGCCGTCGATCGCATGAGATTACGGTTGTGTTTAAAATTGAGAAGGGGGTGAAAAATTGATAAAAAAAATTAGGCTAAATTTGACATTGATTGGATATAAGAAATGACTAAGAATCAAACAGACTGGGAAATTGAATTGAATTATGGCTGCTATTTTAATAAATGTACTACTGATGTAATTATAAAAATGAGAAAATAATAAGATGTCGGTATTAAAATAAACTATGTTATAAAATCAATGTTACGTTAAAAAAGTGTTATATAAAACCGTTGACAATGAATTTGAAATAAATCAATAATAATCATAATAATATAATGTATTTGTAAATTGTGAATGTGCGTATTTGTGAAAATAATTTAATAAATATTTACAAAATATTATATTTAAATTACATAAAATATAAAATTGCTTGATGAAAATAAATTTTCTATTTAGAAATCATGACTACGACACGTCGGTATTTATTTGATATCAAAATAATACGTAAAATATATCAATATTCAAAATTAATAATTTTGGTAAAATAGCATCCTAAAAGGAGCATCAAAGGGTCAAAATTGTGTGTCAACACTACAGCAGTCGAAATATATTTTTCCCAGAATTTACGCATGTCACATAGAAAATATTATAAAAACTGTTATTCTTACAATAAATTATGTATGTCACATAGAAAATATTATATAAAAAGCCGATAATAAATTTGAAATAAATTGAGCATAAATATAATAATAATAATAATAATAATAATCATAATAATATTCATAATAATAATAATAATAATAATAATAATAATAATAATAATAAATTAAGGTGACATCTTTTGATTGTTTTCCCTATGAGATTTCGAAAAATGAATACAACAACTAGCCCGATTTAGTCCCACAAATTGGGGTTTGTGGAGGGTACAGTATACACGGACCTTACCGTTGAGATAAATAGGTTGTTTTCAATAGACCCTCGGTTCAAGAAAAATAGTCTGAAGCTGTCCAATTTTAAGAAAAATATTACTGAAAATTGATTCAATATTGACCGTTGATCAAATATGATGAACGGTTGAGATTAGAATTGAGAAGATAAGTCAAATTGAGATTAGATATTGGGTTAAAAAAATTGAATTAGAAATTTCGGTTGAGTCAAATTAAACTCAATTGACACAAATTGATTATAAAATGGCTAGAATTTAAATAAATTAGGAAAATTGAATTGAATTAGGTTGATATTTAATAGATATATTAACTATATAAAATTAATATTAAAAAAAATAAAATTATTATTTTTAATAATTGAGTAGACTACTATTTAATAAATGTAGGATACCCGTAACAACAACAACAACAAAAACTACAACAACAATAATAATAGACAATATTTGTAAATTATGGCCATGTATAGTTGCGAAAATGATTTAATAAATATAGTAACTATAAATTAATATAAAAAAAGCAACGGATATTAGAACTCGATATAAATGAAATAATAACATAATAGTAATAATAACGAGGAAAATAATAAGACTCTATATAAATTTGGTTTAAAATGAACCAAATTGAATTCAAAAACCAATTAAAATTGACATCAATTAGATATAAGGGTGGCTAGAATTTAAATAAAATTGAGAAGATAATTGAATCGACTTAGACTGCTATTTAAATATAATAATAATAAATAAATATTGATCAAGGGCAGATCTAAAGATTAAGAATTTGGTTAAAAAAAAATAAATGAAATTTGAAATTGAGTTCAGTTAGACATAATTTGGGCTAGGATTGTAATAAATTGGATAAAATTAGGCTAAAATTGTTATAAATTGGTAAAATCAGGCTAGAAAATAAATAAATTAGAAAAATTAAATTGACTAAGGTTGAGTATTAATACAATAACAATAATAATAATAGTAAAATAAATAATTTAATTATTCTTAGATTAGTTATGAATAAATTGTGTAAATAAAAATACGGCACATAATATATTACTTTAGAATCAACAATAACAATAATTAGAAATAGACACCTATAAATTATGAATATAAAATTTAAAATTACTGATAATACATCTGTGATACCATCTATGTCAATAAACTAATTTTAATTTCTTGAGCAACTTTTACTTGATAATACATGTCCACCGATTTAATGTCTAATTTTTTTTATTTTATATTTTTTATTCTTCAAATTTATACTTTTCCTATTAAAATTTTTTAAGTCAAAAAAATCCTACGTAAATCCCCAACAAATAATTTCAGCAAAATTTCTAGCAACACAATCCCCCAATAATTTTTCAAGTAATAATTTCGTAGGTAAATCCCCAAAAATAATTTTAGCTAAATTTGTAGCAACACAATACCTCAATAATTTTCCAAGTAATAATTTCCCAGGTAAATCCCCAACAAAATTCGCAGAACAAAATTCTTAAATAATTTTTCAGGTAATAAAATCCATTACATATATTTCTACCAAAATATCTCTACGTAAAATTCATAGTATAAATTACCTGGGAATTTTTTAATGGATTTAAAATATATATACATACACACACACACACACATATATATATATATATATATTTGTCCATATTACTGCGGATTTACCTAGAGATAAAATACTCGTTGATACATTTTCTCAGGTAATGTCGCAAGTAATAATTTCGCAGGTTAATCCCCAAGAATAAATTCCCAGCAAAATTTGCAGCACAAAATCCCCAAATAATTTTCCAGGTAATAAAATCAATTACCTAAATTTCTACCAAAATATTTCTAAGTAAATCCGTAGGATAAATTACCTGGGGCTTTTTCTATGCATTTAAAATATATATATATATATATATATATATATATATATATATATATATATATATTTCCATATACCTGTGGATTTACCTAGAGATAAAATACCCACCGATATATTTCCCCAGGTAATGTCGTAAGTAATAATTTCGCAGGTAAATCCCCAAGAATAAATCCCCAGCAAAATTCGCAACACAAAATCCCAAAATAATTTTTCAAGTAATAAAATCCATTACATAAATTTCCACCAAAATATCTCAAAGTAAATTCAAGTGAGCATCTTTCGACTCAGCACAGGCTTCTGGTGATGGACTTGTTTATCAAGAAGAGCAGAAAGAGTAGGGTCAGAGAGGATTAACCTAGAATTAAGTGGGGTGACTTAACGCCAGTCACTGCATTGGAGATAGAGAAGAAGGTGGCGGGAATGGAGGCATCGGAGTGTAGAGGGGACATGGATGGTATATGGGATAAGGTTGCCAGCTGCATCAAGGAGACGGCTAGAGAGGTGTTGGGTGTTTTGAGGGGTTGGGCAGGCCGACACAAAGGGGACTGGTGGTGGAATGAAGAAGTTAAGAAGAAAGTGGAGACTAAGAAGGGGGCATATGTTAAGATGATTAAGAGTAAAGACGAAAAGGAGAAGTGGGTTAATAGGGAGGCTTACAAAGTGAAAAGGAAAGAGGCTAAGTTAGCAGTTGCGGCAGCTAAGACAACAACATTTGAGAGCTTGTATGCGGGGTTAGAGGAGAAAGACGGGGTAAAAAGGTTGTATAGGCTTACTAAGGCTAGGGAGAGGAGAGGTTGGGACCTCGATCAAGTGAGGGGGAGAACGGAAGAGTTTTGGTGGAGGATGTTCACATCAAGAAGAGATGGCAGGAGTATTTTTATAGACTTTTAAACAAAGAGGGGGATAGAGGCATTGTGTTAAGAAAGCTAGAGTGCTTAAAGGAGAGCCATGACTTCAGTTACTGTAGACGTTTTAACGTTGAGGAGGTCAGAGAGGCTATTCGTAGGATGTGGAGGGGTAGGGTGATGGGGCCGGATGAGATTTCGATAGATTTTTGGAAGTATGCTGGTAGTGCGGGTTTAAGGTGGTTGACTGATTTTTTTAACATCATTTTTAAGACTGTGAGAATGCCTGAGGCTTGGAGATAGAGTACGATGATCCCGCTATACAAAAACAAGGTTGATGCTCAGAGTTGCAACAACTATAGGGGTATTAAGCTGTTGAGTCACACTATAAAGATTTGGGAGAGGGTGGTCAAGCAGAGATTGGGGAGGGTCGTGTCTATTTTAGAGAATCAGTTTAGTTTTATGTCGGGTCACTCGATGAAAGAAGCAATCCACCTGGTGAGAAAATTGGTAGAGCAGTATAGGAAAAGGAAGAGGGATTTGCACATAGTGTTCATCGACTTGGAGAAGGCGTATGACAAACTCCCTAGGAAGGTTATTTGGAGATGCTTGGAGGTAAGAGGTATTTTGGTAGCATATATCAGAGCTATTAAGGATATGTATGATGAAGGAAAGACTCGGGTGAGGACGGCGGGAGGTGACTCAGGGCATTTTTGGCCGAGATGAGATTGCATCAGGGATCGACTCTTAGCACTTTCCTTTTTGCGTTGGTAATGAATATGTTGACGCGGGGTATTCAAGATGATATGCCTTGGTGTATGTTATTTGTGGATCATGTAGTGCTGATTGATGAGATGTGGGGGTGTTAATAACAAGCTGGAGGTTTGGAGACAAACCCTCGAGTCTAAGGGGTTCAGGTTGAGTAGATCCAAGACAGAATATTTGGAATGCAAGTTTAGTGACGCGAGTTAGGAGGACGAAGTGGTGGTGAGGTTAAGATTCACAGGATGTTTGTAAGAGGGACAATTTTAAGTATCTTGGGTCTATAATTCAAGAAAATGGCGAGATTGATGAGGATGTCTCTAAAAGTATTGGAGCAAGATGGATGAAGTGGAAGCTCACCTCTGGAGTATTATTTGATAAGAAGGTTCCCCTTAATCTTAAAGGCAAATTCTACAGAGTGGCAGTCCGTTCGGCCATGCTGTATAGAGCGGAGTGTTAGCCAGTCAAGTAATCTCACATCCAAAGATTGAAGGTGGTGGAAATGAGAATGTTGTGTTGGATGTGTGGACTTACTAGAGGGGATAGAGTTAGGAATAAGATGATTAGAGAGAAGGTGGGAGTGGCTTCGGTGGAGGATAAGATGCGATAAGGAAGGTTGAGATGGTTTGGGCATGTGATGAGGAGGGGCACGGATGTCCCGGTTTGGAGGTATGAGAGGCTAGCTTTGGATGGCTTTAGGAAGAGTAGAGGTAGGCTGAAGAAGTACTGGAGTAAGGTGATTAGACATGCATAGAGCAGTTGCAGCTTACTGAGGACATAACCCTAGACAAGAAGGTATGGAGGTCGCGAATTAGGGTAGAAAGTTAGGGTGAGTGTGTGGATTATGGTAAGGTGTTAGGAGACTAATTGGGTAGCCGAGCAGTAATCCTAGGCCTGTGTCCTTATGTAGGGGCCTTTATCCAAGTGAGTTTGGGTGGGGTGGGTGAGTGTATGTTACTAGGACTGTGTCCTTGAGGAGGATCCCTTGGTTTGTGAATGTAGGTTTCTACTAGGTGGTTTCCTAGTGCTTATTTCTTATTTTGAATTGCTCGTACTTCTCTTTTTCGTACTTCTCTGATAATTATCTCTATTATGTCTTGTTTCTGTATGCCATCTTTTCCTGTTACATGTTTCTTTACGATCTTAGTGTACTATTCTCCATCTTGAGCCGGGGGTCTATCAGAAACAACTTCTCTACTTCTTCGGATGTAGTGGTATGGACTGCGTACATCTTACCCTCTCTAGACCTCACTTTGTGGGAATACGCTGGGCCTGTTGTTGTTGTTGTTGTATATATTTGTCCATACACCTGCAGATTTACCTAGAGATAAAATATCCGTCGATATATTTCCCCAGGTAATGTCGCAAGTAATAATTTCCCAGGTAAATCCCCAAGAATAAATCCCCAGCAAAATTCGCAACACAAAATCCCCAAATAATTTTCCAGGTAATAAAATTCATTACATAAATTTTCACCAAAATATCTCTAAGTAAATCTGTAGGATAAATTACCTGGGAATTTTTCTATGGATTTAAAAAATATATATATTTGTCCATATACCTACGAATTATCAAAAGATAAAATATCCGCCGATATATTTCCCCAGGTGATGTCGCAAGTAATAATTTCACAGGTAAATCCCCAACATAATTCGCAGCACAAAATCTCCAAATAATTCCAAGGTAATAAAATCCATTACATAAATTTCCACCAAAAAATCTCTAAGTAAATCCCTAGGATAAATTACCTAGGAATTTTTCTACGAATTTAAAAAATATAATATTTGTTCATATTCCTGCGGATTTACCTAGAGATAAAATACTCGCCGATACATTTCCCCAGGTAATGTCGCAAGTAATAATTTCGTAGGTAAATCTACAAAAATAAATCCCCAGCAAAATTCGCAGCACAAAATTCTCAAATAATTTCGTAGGTAATAAAATTCATTACATAAATTTCCACCAAAAAATCTCTAAGTAAATTCGTAGGATAAATTACCTGGGGATTTTTCTATGAATTTAAAAAATATATATATTTGTCCATATACCTGCGGATTTACCTAGAGATAAAATACTCGCCGCTATATTTTCCCAGGTAATGTCACAAGTACAAAATTTTGCAAGTAAATCCCCAAGAATAAATCTCCAGCAAAATTCGTAGCACAAAATCCCCAAATAATTTCGTAGGTAATAAAATCCGTTACATAAATTTCCACCAAAATATCTCTAAATAAATCTGTAAGATAAATTACCTGGGGATTTTTCTATGGATTTAAAAAATATATATATTTATCCATTTACCTGCGGATTTACCTAGAGATAAAATACTCGTCAATATATTTTTTCAGGTAATATCACAAGTGCGAAATTTGCACAATATGGCGCCAAATTTACCTGCAAAATTTGTTGCAAATATATAGTTCGCAAGTAATATATTTTAATATTGAGGAATTTAATATTTTCGTAGGTAAATCCGCATGTATTTCTTGCGATATTATTCCCTAGGTAAAATCCCCATATAATTTACAGTTTTCTAGTAGTGATACTTGATTTTTGACGTATTGGACATAAGAAGCTTATGACAGAACTTATGGTTAATTGAATAATGGAATAGATGACTTGTAAGTCTTGATATAACAATACCAACAATAATTTATGTCCTTAACGACAATGAAATTATTTTTTAATGATACCTGATGATATGAAAATGCCAAAATCTGAGCATAAAGAGAATTAGATTATTAATTGAGAAGGTGTGAGTCTAAATAGATCAACACTCAAAACCTATGTTTTGCCAAGACAACCTTATAATTTCCTCTACGAGGATTATTGTGCTGGTCATAGTGATTTAATCTTTATCATGCAACAAACATGGATTGGAGCTTAGCCGATTGAGCATTGATCGACCATATACCCCGTGGTGTTTAAATAGAAGTCGGTGATACTATTTAGTTTAGTACTAAAGAACAAAATATCTATGTTTTAACTTTGGAGTCACTAACTATATATATTCCTTTTATGCTTGATTTTACTTTCATGTCTATTCTTATATGAAGCATATCTTATCACTTTACTTATTCTACATACCAATACATGTTACGTATTGACCATCTCAGGTGCTACATCATTTTATGATGCTGTTTTAGAGACATAGTATCGTTTCCTTATGTAGCAGTAGGTTCATCTAAGATAGCTTCATCTTTGGTAAATTCTTCATTCTTTGGAAGGCATACCTTATTTCAGATATTTCAGTATTTTATTCTATGGTATCGCCAAGGCCTTGTCCCAACTTAGAAAATTTCATTATTATTTAGGGGGTTTGTAAATAGATGTTATTATTGAATAGAAGTTCAATATTTTCTTATTGTTTGGAGATTTATAAAAGTTTTAACAGCTTTCAGACAGTTTGATATAGTTCTCCTGCATATTTTTTCTTCCACAAACTTTCATTAAACACTCATATTGAATGCTAAGAGGTTCTCTCGGGCCTTAATTAGTTTCAAATTCATGTTACGTCTAGGGCCTAGTCTTGAATTGTGACAAGTTTGGTATCAGAGCATAAAGTTAAAATATCCAAGGGTGTCGATGAAATCGTGTCTAGTAGAGTCTTGCTTATGGATATGTTGTACTCCTCACTTACAGTCAGGAGTCTACAAAGTATTTAGAAAATATTTTCTACTCTTTTATACTCCAGATCGTGCAATAGAACTGTCCATCAAAAAACCTTAGCAAGATTCATGTGTTGCTTCAATTCCACAAATTATGCCTTATCTTTGAGGTGATAAGAGTACAAAATGTAAGATTTCTAATGATATGATACTTTTAGATAGAGTCACCAAAATTTTACAAAATTGCACAAAGACTTGGGAGGAGTTCATTAGTGCATTCAAGTCTATTGATTGTTAGTGTATACTCCTATCTTCATGAATCATGCTTTTGAGTCAAGGTATGACATCTATTCAGAACCTGTCAAAAACCTTATTCTGATGACACACTTAAAGTGTAGGGTATGTAGCTGAATAATGGGGCAATGTTGCAGCCTGAGTGATAGTGTAAATTAGAGTTCTATAAGATACAAGTAGTATAATGATCCTAGAGACAGAAATAGGTAGTCATAAGTTGACACCAAATTTTTTCTCTTCACGACTAAATTTAATCCTGGTTTTCTTCAATTTTAAATAAAAGTGAAATATTTATTCTATCAGGATAAATGGGCTCTAAAATATTTATTTAGGTTAGTTTTTTCATTTAAGTGACAATTATATATTTTTTGTATTCACATATACGAGATTGTATAAATTTTGTTACTAGAATGAATATTTTTATCAAAATTTGAGCTTTTATGGAGATATTTTTAAAATTAATTCGAACGGATAAAGTCTTGATTTAAATATAATTTACTCTCAAAAGTAATTTATTTGGATGAATATATGTTTGATTTTATTAAATCAAGAAGCTCGGGATTAAGAAAAGTATTAATTCGTATCGAATTTCAATTTAATTTAGTCAATCTATTAGATTTGGCCGTAATTGAAATCAAATTGGCCATAATTGCAATGCAATCCATCAATTGATTTTTAGTTTGGTCAAAATTAAATATATATGGCTAAATTTTAAATCCCAATTGGGATTATATTTTAAATAACCTCAAAATTTTCAAAAACTCTCATAACTTCTCCCCAATTCCCACAAAAAATAACTTCAAATCCCAAAATTTAAATTTGAAATTAAAAATTTGTACTAGATTGTACAAATCTCCCTCAAAGTCTTTTTTTCAATTTTGAAATTCAAAAATTATATGATACTGTACAATTTCCCCCCACCTTATCTTCCACCTCATTTTATCTTCAATTTTAACATTTCAAAAAAAAAAAATCCTAAATTTTTTCTCCCACATTAGTGAATGAAAAGAATTAAATCTACATTCTTTCCTATAAATACTTTTCTCCCACATTGATGGATGAAAATAATTAAATCTCCATCCTTTCCTATAAATACTACCTCTATCTTGGTAGAAAAATAAGTCTCAAGGTTGAAAAAAAATACTTTGACCAAAGAAGTTTTTTTTTCTTTTAGTAATTTTTTTTAGTGTAGTTCGCGGGCTAATTGAAGTTCTTGAGTTAAACGCTTTTCGGTGGTGATAAAGACTCCGAAGAAAGCTTGTAGTTTTGTTTTGCTGCCCCAAAAAAAGTAAACACACCTTTCCTTTTTCTTATTTTTTTCATCTTTTTCTACTTCGTAGTTCGTAGTTGTAATTTTTTTGTTTCATTATCATTTTCTTCTTCTTTTTTTTCTTCTTCGCAGTTAGTAGTTGTAATTTTTTTTAATTTTATTATTGTTTTCTTCTTCATAGTTATAATTTTATTTGCTGGGATTATTTGCTGTAGATGGTCTTGAAGGCCATAGGATGTTATGATATCGATATTATGGCTATTTTCATCTTCATGGTATAAAAAATAAGCTAGCAATAGTTGAACGTATTATTTGTTTTATTCTTTGATTATTATGGGTAAAGTTTTGATCTTTGCTTAAAATATGTACCCATGCTTTGTTTAAATATATTATTGGCGTATATGCTTGTTTTTAGTACATAAAGTTATTTTCTTAATGTTGCAAAAAATAGTTAATATTGATTGTTTCGCCTTTTTGCTTTATTCTTTGATTATTATGGGTAAAGTTTTAATCTTTGCTTAAAATGCATGCTCATGCTTTGTTTAAATTCGTTATTGGTTGATATATTTGCTTGTTGTATGTAAAGTTATTTCCTTTATGTTGAAAAAGAATGCTTACTATTGTTAAGGGTCTGTGAAATTATTTCTCAATTTGAAGTAGTGAGTTACTCATTTTCGAGGTCAAAATTGTCTTTGATTTTGTCTTGTTTAGATTGAAAAGTTGTTAGGGTTATAATTTTTGTTGAAATGGTGTAGAACTAAAATAGGAGTTGCCATAATTGGACACTTTTTCTTAAAATTAATCTTTTACTATTTCTCCTATCTTGTCTTTGAATATTATCTCTCAAATATATTTAATATATGTTATTTACTTCACTTTGCTTATTGGTTTACTTCTTAAAGTGTTTTTATTCATTTAGACGTTCCATTGTTATTCACATGTTGTAGTGATTTTTTTTCTAAGTTATAAATATGTCGATTGATCCACTTTGTATTAAAAAGTGTTATTGCATTGGTATGTCTTGCATTTCATATTTGAAGTGTTATTTCCTCATCTCTTGTTCATTCTCCTCTTTTCTTTGTTTAGTGAAAACATTCCTTAGACTTCATCATAATATTTGGAGCAAATATGTATTAATCTATTTGTCCAAATTTTAAGCAACTATGCTTGTGGATTCATGTCTTCTTTTTAAGGACTAGTTAATTATATTGTGCTAGATTTAATTTTTTGTAACATTGTTTAGGAGATGGGTTAGTTTTCTTTTCATTGAATAATTTGGTTTTCTTTGCTATCATAGTCTGCTATTCTTTTTCTTTTTCATCTCATCATTTATCTATTAAGTGTAGAATTTTTTAACACATGTTAGTTATTTTTCTTTTTTTGTTGGTAATCAGGGAATATATTAAAGACAAAAGAGTTTAGTACAGACTGCCGACTTCCTGGTTGGGTACGAAAATACGAGTATCATAGTCTTGATAATTAGTACAAGGATTGATTTTCCTAGTATAATCAGTTCCTAGAATGTCTGCCCATACAAGTTGTTGCGCATACATCGGAGGAACTGCCAAAAAGTTAGTACATCTAAAGATTTTTCTTTTCTCTCCTTCTTTAGCCAAACAGTCTGCAACCATGATTTGCTCTCTAAAACAGTGGCGAACTGGTGGATGTCCTACCCTTCTCAGCATGTATCTGCAGGATTCAACAATAGGGTTATAATGCATATTAACAACTTTTAACATATGAATTACCTTCATGGAGTCCACATTAATCTCAATAGGGAATAATTTTTATTCCTCCACAAGCTTGAGGCCTTCAAGGAGAGCCAGTAGCTCCATTTGATTGTTAGTAGTATGGTGGAAACTCTTAGTGAAGCCGGTGATCCAATCACCCTGGTGATTTCTAATAATGCCTCCTATAACCCATATGCCTGGGTTACCTAAGCAAGCATCATCAGTATTAATCTTATAAGTTCCCCGCGCAGGAGGGTGCCAATGAATAGGAATAGTGACTTCTTGTGAGGGGCTAGAGGCATATGAGTGAGGATAATATACTCAATAGCACTAGCATAAGCATTTTCGAAAGAAGGGGTGAGAGGTCATATTGTTGAAAATAAGCTCATTCCTGCACTTCCAGATTTCCCAAAGGCAGAAAATCACAAGAATTTGAAGGCTAATGTGATGGTCAGCCATGGTATTTTTGGACCACTTTGGAACAGCTTGTAAGAAGTTATCACAGGTGAGATTACCAATATGGGGGGTTGGACAGTTGATTTTTTTGAACAGATCAGTCCATAATTTGTTGGCACGATTACAGAACCAGAAAATATGAGGGATGTTTTCGTTCTGGGTTATGCAAGACTTACAACATGGGTTAATAGGAAGCCCCATCCGTTGAAGAATATGGTTGCAGGGTAGCCTATTATGGTTGATAAGCCACAAAAAGTGCTTTATCTTGTCAGGAACATTCAAAGACCAAATCCAATTAAAACCTTGATAATAGTTAGTAGGATGATTTTTGGAAGTGATCATTTTCTAAGCACTTTTTGTAGTGAAAGTTCCCTGACCAGTGAGCTTCCAGATCGGGTAATCAGCTTTGTTGAAAGCATCAGGGAAGAAGGTATTGTTGATAGAGTGAATGATAGACAGTGGGAGCTAAAAAGGTAAAGAGAAACAATCCCATGTGCCGTTAATCTAAAGGTATAAAACCTTTAAGTCTCTAAGGTTACAAGGCATAGGGCCTTGGATGATTCTACAAAGGGGTTCTAAGTTAGGCAGCCAACTGTCAGTCCAAAAGTTGACCTTGTTTCTACTATGGATAATCCACATAGAAGCTTTGAACAAATTTTTGGCCCTTGTTAATGTTCTTCCAAGTTCTGGAAATACCTTGAGAATAAGAGGAGGGGTTGATCTTGACTCTGGAGAACTTGTTAGTTAAAATCTTTGCCCAAAGGGAATGAGGTTTTTTTTCTGAATCTCCAAGCTAAAGCAGTTAGGGAGGTAGTGTTTTTATGCTTTGCTTGTTGAATTCCAAGGACTCCTTAATTCTTTGGCCTTGTTACTACCTCCCAATTAACCATGTGCATTTTCCTCTTAATATTTGTAGTACCCCAAATAAAATTTCTTTGAATCTTATCAATGAGCTTAATTACTTCATAAGGAATGACAATGAACTACATGGAGTGGTTTGGAATGCTGTTAAGAGTGGATCTAGTTAGAGTGGTTCTACCTACCTGATTGAGCATATTGATTTTCCAGGCAGAAAGTTTGGCCTTCATCCTATCAATGATGGATTGGAAGTCAGCTTTTGTGGGGGTATCATAGAAAATAGGAAAGCTCAGGTACCTTCTAAAATTATTTCTAGCTGAGATGCCAAGGCTTGAAGAGATCCTGCTGATGGCATCATTGGACCAATTTTTATAGAAGATGATTTTTGATTTGGTCTTATTAATTCTTTACCCAAAGAAAGAAGAAAAAGTGTTCATAACCCTCCTGACAGTATCACTATTCTTATCATCAGCCCTAGTGTAGAGAGTTAGGTCATTGGCAAAGAAGAGATGGGAAATCTTAGGACCTCTCTTATTGATAGTAATGGGAGTCCAGTTAAGAATATTAACCTCATATTCAATCCTTCTAGACAGAAGTTCCATGCAAATAATGAATATGTAAGGTGATATGGTATCGCCCTGTCTTATACCCCTGGAAGGCTTGAAAGAGAGTGTTTTCCCACCATTAATGAGAACAAAGATAGAAGAGGTGGAAATACAAGACATGATGAGCTTTGAGAGAAGAGGGGGGAACTTGAAGAAATGCAAGGCTTGTCTGATGAAAGACCATTGGATCCCATCAAAGGCTTTTTCAAGATCAATTTTCAGAATTATATTTCCTTTAGAGCCTTTCATTTTTAAAAGTGTCTTGTGAATTCCTGAACAATAATGACGTTGTCAGAGGCTCTTCTATTAGGAAGAAAACTTGCTTGAGTAGGAGAAATGAGGCTGGCCAGGAAGGGCTTGATCCTATTGGCAATGATTTTTGTTATAATCTTATACTGAGTGTTGCAGAGTCCAATAGGTCTAAAAAATTTTAAGGTAACAACATTTTGGCATTTTGGAATGAGAAAAAGGTAGGTACTATTAACCTCTTCATCCATTTTTCCAGAGGAGAAGACTTTGTTATAGAAATATATGAGCTTTGGGTGGGTAGAGTCCTAGAATTTCTGAAATAAGAGTGGATGGAGGCCATCCGACCCTGGAGCTTTAGTATCTTTGAAATTGAAAACAACTTTCCTTACTTCAGTGATGGTAGGAAGGCTGTCCAAGAGAGCATGGGAAGTATCAGGTATGGAACCCCTGTTGGAAGGGTTGGTGAGATACTTATTAAAGGAGATGGAGTATTTAGAAGTGTACAGAGACCTGTAATAGGTCATGATGGAATTTTCAATGTCCACTTGAGAGTACATCCAGTTACCATCATTATCTTTGAGAGAGGTGATTCTATTTTTCCTTTTTCTATTAATAGTAGCAGTATGGAAAACCTAGTGTTGGCATCCCCTTCAGTAAGATAGTTAACTCTAGATTTGACTCTCCATAAATCACATTCTAAATGAAGGGTTTCTCTATACTGACCCAGTAAAGAGTCCTCAAGGTTGTGGAGAAAGGAGCTAGTAGGGTAATTTGAACTCTTTTGAATTCAAGCTAGTCTAGCTAAAATTCTTTTATTCCTAGTAAAAATTTTGTCAAACACTTCTCTATTCCAGGGGATGAGGATAGAAGGGAGAGTGTTTATAGAGTGAGTGAGGCCAGCACCATCTTGAAAGGCTTGAGCAATTAAGGTAGGGAAATCAGAATGAGAACACCACATTGGCTCCATTCTAAAGGGTTTTTCCTTAGGAGCATGGTTTTTCCCAAGTTCCACTAGAATAGGGCAGTGATCAGAGTGTGTCCTAGGAAGGTGAGTAATAGAAGAATCAGGGAAGAGATGAAGCCAATGGATATTAGCTAGGCATCTATCAATTCTTTTAAGAATGAGGTTATTTTTATTACGATACCTCTTGTTAGTCCAAGTGTACCTACTTCCATTAAAACCCAAGTCCATTAAATAACATTGATTGATACAATTCCAAAATAAGCTAGCTCTATTATTCTTGATGGGATTGCTACCAAATTTGTCTTATGCTGAGAAAATTTCAATGAAGTCTCCTCCTACCAGCCAGATAGTGTTATCTTAGTTAGCAATGAGGTTGGACATAAGGGTTAGTTGATCCCAAAGGGTAGTTCTGTTATTTAAGTTAGGGCTAGCATAGACAATACTGAGAAACCAGGAGAAAGGGGGAGAAGATACCTTGACAGCAACATGAATACTTTGCAGAGTAATGGATATGTCAGTGATGTTAAGCATATCATCCTTCCACATTAAGACAAGGCCTCCCGACCTGCCAATAGCAGAAGATTGAATCTGGCAGTTGTAACTAAGTTCCTGAGTGAGTTGGTGGTGATTACTCAAACAATTTTCTAAGAGGGCAAGCATGGCAGGTTTGTGCATGTTTATCATGGCCTTACAATGGTTCCTGAACTCAGCATTGTTGGCGCCTCTAGCATTCCATATTACTAAGTTCATCATCAGTTTGTTCAATCACCCCTGGGCCCCTGGGACTGTTTATTTTCACTTCTTTCCCTTTGTCCCAGGGGCCCAGGGGTGATTGAGGTAAGTTGATGTTGATCATGGTCTTCAGTGAGTTTAGGGGGACCACAAAGTTCCCCTTTGTCAGGATGCTTAGGGATTTGATGTCCACTGAGAATTTGGTCAAGTTCCTCGAGATTAGAATTATCCATATCTCGCTGACTAATTCTGCGAATCTTAATCCTATTTGTTTGTATAGAGTGGTTGCCTCGGTTATAGGGACCATCATGATTGCCAGAAGAGCTTTCATTTCTTGATTGTTTGATTTTAACATTTCCATAGTTTTTCCTCTTTCCCAAGTCTCTGGATGAGGTGCTATGTCATGTGGGGCTCCCACTGGAGAAGGAAAAAGTACTAGTGGCAGCATAGGAGGCCCATTCAGAAGCAGAAGAGGATTTGGTGGAGGGAAAATGGGAGATTCTGTGTGACCTGGTTGAGTGTATGAGATACAATCTTCGAAGATAGGCTCTCCTAGGAATTCTAGTGAGCAACTTCCATTAAGGTGGTCATCCATAGGTTGTTTCCATAGTTGGTCAAGATTCTGTTCAGTGCTTCCTTTACTAGAAGAGCCAAGTATTCTGGGTTTTGAAGAATTACTTGGACTTGTCTCTCTCCTATCATTCCTTAGACAGTGATCGACATGTCTTGTAACCCCATTTCCAACCATGAGGTTGGAGCATGGTGAAAAGGGAATGGTTCTGAGATGAGAGTTAGGGGAGGCCGATTTTTCTTTGGAGGTTCCTTAAAGTTAATTTTGAGAGGAGGTGCTTTTGGATAGAGAATCAATAGAGGGAAGATGGTTTTGGAAAGGCCTTCTCTTCATTATGTAAGAGATGATGATAAGAGAAAGCTTTGGGAGTGGGGAAAAAAGAAGTTTTAGAAATCTCAAACTGCGTGGAGGGGCAGTTGGCCTGGTTGATTTGACCAAAGTTAGTCATTTCACTCTGAGCTATAGGAATCTCGAAATCTCTAAGGGTGTCAAATCTATTTGAGTGGCCCATAATTGACTTGCTATTTTTAGAAGAAGTAGAAGGATCTTTCAAAATGGTCAATTGGGCCTTGTCAAGCATAAACTTTGAATTTTTATTATGGGGAGTAGACGTCTGGGCCCAAATAGATTTACTATTTTGTGAAAAAGGTCCATGGGGCTCATAAGATGGCCCATTTTTGGATGTTGAAGAAATGGGCCTTTTCCCATGTTTATTTGAGTTGGAAAGGCCCAAATTCATGTGGTCCATCCTCGAATCTTCCTTGTCGTTACCCGACCACCTTGACAATCATCAATGGATTATGGTTTACACTATTAGTGTCAAGAAACTTACCTGATTTGGGGTCAGAAATTTTAATTTTAACATTGGATTTGTCAGGCTGTTCATACCTGGTGTTGATGTCCTCCCCTTCGTCGATTTGTTAACTTTTTTTGTGAAGGATACCATCCGCCATGTTGATGGTACTTGTTGAGTTGCATTGAGCTCCACCCCTTCTTTAACATCATTTTTCTCTTAAATGACAGCTGGTCTGAAACTGCAACCCCCAATCGTATGACCCAATCTTCCACATCCCGTACACAAAATGCCATCCCCTTCATAGAAAATCATTTGTTCATGATGTCTGGTGGTTATGGAGGTGCGCACAGGTTTTTCCATTTGGATTAGCACACATATTTGTATGTATCGACCTCTGAGAGAAGAGGACGTACAAGTGTCTATTTTTAATAGACAACCAACTTATTTTCCAATTTTCTCAAGAATAGATCTGTAGTAAAATTCAGTTGGCAAGGAAGGTAACCTTACCTAGATTGTTGTAGATGTGATTTTTGATCTACTGGGTACAAAGTTCAACTCCCACACCCTAGTTGAGATATATGAACTTGCCACAAACCATGGACCTTCTTGCAGAATTCTTTTTTGGCTCTCTTCAAGTGCGAGCTTTACTATGTAGAAGTCATCGCCTAGGTCGATGAGGATTATACTCTCTTGCAATTTCCATAGATCCATTGGTTTTGAACAGAGATATTGATAATTCGGCTTCCTCCCAACGCTTTTAATTATGACAGATCTCTTCCATGGATTATATAGCCTTTGTTTTTCTTTATTTGATAGAAGAATGGGGTCTTCCTCAGATCCCCTGTCAGCAAGTTGTAGGCTTTCGTAATTCATAGTAGAGTCATCATTTTCGTAGTTGAGGCCGTCTTTCTCTTCAGCTGCTTGTTTGCAGGATAATTTTCTTGGAGGATCCTCTTTTATGGGTGCCGATGTTAGGTCTGGTGGATCCGACAGTGGCATTGACATCGGTGGGTCGGGGGTTTTGATTTTAGGCGGTAGCATCATTTGGGGATTTTGGAGAGAGAGTTTGTCTTTCTCTTTCTTTTCCTTTGCATGAATCTGTTTTGGAGTTCAAATGGATTTCTTTCCTCTTGCATTCGTAATGGGTCAATGAGGTTCGCCTCTCCGAGTCAAGTTTGAAATTTTAAACCCAAATTCGATTATATGGCGTGCGGGTTCAAGAAGATGAAAGAAGAAAGAAAATGGGTGAAACCCCATTGATGAGGTTACTAAGAGATTTAAAAAGTCTCAGATTTTATTATTGCCTTATTTTATTTATTTATTTAGTCATTTATTTATTCATTCATTTGGGACTCGGAGCCAAAGTTGTAATTTATTATAGGTGAAGCAGATTTGGGGTCTCAAAGATCCAAAATTAGCTTAGGACAGGTTATGGGCCAAAAGCCCAAGTATTTAGATTAGGACAAGTAGAGATGGGTCAAAATCCCAAATCAAAATAGGACAGGGTTTATGATTTGGACCTAATGGCCTAACTCCTTTAATCTCCCCTTTTCCACTTTATATGCTAATTGTTCTTAATATTCTTAGACTTAGTTAAAATCTCTGCTAAGTCGTTAGAATTTGTTTTGCTCAAATCTTGAAGACAATTTTCCTTAATCGTTTTATTTTCAAGATAATAATTTTTCTTTTTAAAGTTAGTCAAAAAAGTTATTTTCAAATAGTTCGGATAACCACAAGTTGGCGGATACTTTGGTTCCTTAACAACCTTCCAAGAGTATTAATAGGAACCACTTACTCAGAATTTCTAAACTTAGAAGATTTTTTCTGTTTTTGAATCTTTTAAGTAATATTTTTAGTTTTTCTTGATATTTTCTTAAAATTCAAGTGGTGACTCTGTAATTTCTTAAATCTTTCCAAATTTTCTTTAAAATTTTGGAATAGAATAAAAGTTCGAAAATAATATTTTTCAAACCTTTTCGAATCGAAAAGGGACCAAAATAGAAATGACGACTCTGCTGGGAATTCTAACTAGGTTCTAACCAAATATTTGAATTGGCTTCTTTTGACTAATTGTCATATTGTTTAAACTATTTATGTGTTTAAATTCTGCGAAAATTAAATTGTTGCATTTCATGGCATGCTTCCCATTTGAAATATATAAATTGTACAAGATTTCGTGGATGTACCGACCCCTATTGTTCAATTTCAAATTAAGTGTTGTGAATACGATGGCTTATTAACACGTGACAAACCTAAGTCGTCTGCTTGGGAACTTGGTTCAAACCCAATCTAGACACCCAGGATAGAGCTAAATCAAAACCCTATTTTAGGCATGATCCTAGGACGACTCAATACACGAAGGAATATTGGGCCCATTAGAAAACCTGTCTTATATCTATTTGACCACGAGTCATAACAGACGATCATTCTTTATGTTTTAAATTGAAGGATATAATGTCGGATTGTACGAACCATTGTCCCTTGGGTTTGAGTGTTTTATTTAGATAGTTTTGTTTAAAAGAAGGTCTTCATCGGAAGTATATGCAAACGTTTCAAGACGTCCAAAGATAGAAGGGATTCCAATGAGGCTTAGTTTAGATTTGCTCCCCTACGTGGGATTGATATCATGTATTTTTATTTTCCCTCATTTTGTATCTCCATTTGATTTATTTATGAAGTTTGTATAATATTTTTGGGGCATGAAAAATCTTACAAACGGCATGTCTATCCTTCAAACGTTAGGCTTACTTTTGGCTTGAAAGGTCCCATGTATGTTAGGATGCGTTAAAAATTATTTATGTGCTAAAGTGTTTCACTATTTTGCTTTATCTATATTTGCTTGATTTGTCTCATATATTACTTTAGTGAATTATTACAATTCATAAACTAACATTTTTATCTTTTGAGTGTTTTTCTTTTCTTTTTAAAAAAAAAGCTGATTTGTATTGGCAATCAAACTTGCTCATGCTATGAAGACTAAAAGCAAAGTAATCATTGGCGCCATCAGTCACAAAGAAGAATGAAAATTCCTCAAAGGCGCAATCTTACATTTTGGAGTTATTGTTTTATTTTTTTGTAGTTGCATATTGTGATTTCCTTGTAATCGTACTTTTTAGTTGTAATGAACTACGTTAGACCTGATTCCCTAGTGGAATACATAGGCGGCCTATGTTGGCTTCGGTCACATTATCAAAAATATTAAATTCTCTTTTTATTTTATAAGAACTACGTTTGACCTGAATTTTCAAGAATGGAATACGTAGGCGGCCTATGTCGGCTTCGGTCAATCCCTTAGAAAAATTATTTTTTCATAAAACTGCGTTTGGTATAATTTCTACCTCAATAGAATATGTGAGCACCACACTAGCTTGATCATATGCTCCACAAGATTTTGTTTAAGAGGATTTTTTTTAAGTTACATGGAGATAACGTTGAAGCACGTAACTAGGGCAGAAATTTTTTAGAAGATCTCAAACATTTCACAAGAACTTGACATTTACTACAAAGTTAAACATTAGATGTTACTGAAGCTGAATCGGTACATAATTTTGAGAAGTTGTAAAATTTCAAGTTATGCTACACTAGAAAGGACTCGAGTATTTTGCATTCTAGACTGGGGCAGAATTTTTAAGAAGATCTCAAAAATTCCATACTAAATGATGTCATAAGTTACAAAGAAGTTTCAGAGTTTCTAAACTAGGACAGAATTTATAAAGGGATATCCTCAAATATTCCATAAAGACTGCACTTCTACCCTGCAAATCAATGATTAACAAGGAGCATCAGGAGAGCAACGAAAAACAACACAGTCAGTCACTCAAAACTAAGAATTTTGGATACAGGAACAATGAATTCACATCATTGACAATGTTAAGCTTGATAAAAGGCATTTCCAAATCCACTATGGCCTTGCCATAGTAATTCAGACAACTTTTCTTCTCCTTTTTCTTCTTGATTTATGTTTATATTACTTCATTATGATCTCTAACACTTTCTCTAATTTTTTAGGGAAATAACCGAGCAAAACGATTAAGATGTGGGGATATCACTCAAAATACTATCTCCAAATCATCATGAGTCTAACGACTTTATCTCTAAACTCTATCTTCTGTTACTCTCTTGGCTTATTTACAACAAATTATTGTGCTACTAATGAGTGTTGTTTGAGTTATGCAGGTGATGTTATGTAACACTGCCTCGGATTATTACCCCACTCAAGGTGATGTATCTTATTATATCTGGGTTATCCACCCTTTCAAGAGGACGTAACAGATTATCACCCTAACTTATCATATTTTGGGCCATCCACCATTTCAAGAGAAAATTCCCAATCATCACTTTATTCGAGGTGACACATCTTATTATATTTGGGACATCCCCTTTGAAAAGGATACATTTTATTATATTTGGATCTTCCACCCTTTAAGAGGGTGCATCAGATCGTCTCTTTATTTGAGATAATATGTTATTACATTTGAATCGTCATCTTCTTCAGATGGTCACCTCCTTAGACATGACATTCTATCACGTTTGGATCGTCACCTATAATGCCCCGAGTGTACACCCTGGGTGTCACATAGTGCTTACAGGCCCAAGGGACCACAAGCTAACCCATGTGCTGGTACCTGATGTAAGCACTAATAGGATAACAACATATGATGAAGAACAACTGATAAGCCATAAGATTTTAAGTAATAAAACTGATAGAATCTGTAAATCAAACTGAGAAAATATCAAATAATGACAAATGAGATTTGATAAACTGAATAACTGACTATATTATCCGGAAGCCTCTCAACTGACTGAATTAGAGTTGATGGGAGAGACCCCAACTAACTCCAACTAGATACTGAACTGAAACTATGGAAATAAATAATTTATCCTCAAAATATTAGGACTCAACACTGCAACAGTTGATGGTCCAAAAAAATCTTTGTGCGATCCGAGAACTGGGCTTTCGAACCTATGATATGATGCATCATTGCGCAAAAAAAAGTATGTGATCGATACTTTGAATGTATTAATATTCTAAATGAGGTAGGCTGATATGCATGGTTTTATGAATATGACTAATAACTGTGTGAAAGTACTAAATATAGTGCATGAAATATGTAGGTACTGAGGATACATGAAATTTGTAAATACTGATGATGCATAAAATCTGTAAGAACTGAGGATGTATGACCAAGCATATAACTTGTTTTGAATATAATCTATAAATACTAAAATCGAATAACTGAATCACTGATATTTGTATGCTATGGTCAAGCAACTGAAACTGAATTACTCGACTGAGATTGTGGGAGTATCATCTAACCGACACGCCCCAATCTGAGTTAATCGGGGTCCAACTTGTAACCCCAATTGGAAGGATATTAGTACCACGCCACGGGTACCAATTCTGGTTGTGTGGATTCACTATACTGATGTACTGTCCCGAAGGAATAAGGGTGTCAAGCCTAAACTAATGGGCGACCCCTGCGCGGTAGTCAAGCCTAAACTGATGAGTGACTTCTTATATCCTATGTTGGCTATGTAGTTTTAGAGTATAGGGACTGCTACTAATGACTCTACCTATCTGACGGGGAAGTCGTCATCCCTGCACTCGCTTAGTGCTAAATTCTACTCCCAACTGAACTGACTCGAAATACTAAATTGTTCTAAGTTTAACTGATTCTAATGACTGACTGAACTAATAATGCTCATGACATATTCTGAAACTATTCTGAAGATACTGAGACTAGATAAACAGCTAAGTTTTGGGGTTTTAGGACTCAATAGCAATGATAGTAAAATAGTACTTAAGCTTGGAGGACATAACAGGAAAGCTTTAATCAGATATTCATTCTTATAGGCATTTCATCAAACACTTGATATTCATAGTTTAAGCTAATCATGGGAATAGTATGAAACTTGGAGTAATAGCATGATTTTGACATAAATAACACTTAATCATGATTTAAAACAATGAATAACAACATTAGAACATGTGGGGTTTTATAAACAACAACAATTTCATGTAAACATGGTATAGAATTGCAATTCATGGGAGTTTATGGTTAAAATCATAATTTAAAATCATAATAACTTGTAAATATCATAACTTTAAATTTAAAAGAGGATACTTGGACTCCATGGGTGGAAGGAACCCATGGATGAACACTTAACTGCCTCCGAAAAGAATTAAATTTCCGTCACTAAAAATCTCAATTTTGGCAATCACCTCGACGCAGTGTCATTGTGGTGAGCCACTAGAAGTTGGCTGAAACTGTTTAAAAATGGACAATTGCAAAAATAAACTTTGGTGCGACGCGGTGGAATTGCATTGGGCTACTGGAAATTGACAATTTTGAAATGGCAGCTTAGCGCGACGCGGTGCTATCGCGGTACCTCACTGGAAAATGACAATTGTGAAATGTCACTATGGTGTGACACGGTCATGCTCAATTTAACATATTGTTTTACTAAAAGTGTCATAACTTCTCACCCGAATATCGAATTTGGACAAAATTTATATCGTTGGAAAGCTGACTGAATTTCCTATACAATGATGGGTCTTAAGCTAGAAAATTCTAAGTATTTTGAAATTTATATATAGGGATTCTCGTGTACTAAAAGGTAAATCGAGCTACGAAAAATATGAGGTATTACAATATCTCCCCCTTGAGGACATTCGTCCTCGAATGAGACTGATTAAGCTGAGAATACTGATAGATTGAGTTTACATACTGGATATACCAAGTCAGGCCCTACTACTGCAACCTCACCTACTTTAAACCAACCAATCGGAGATCTACATCTCCTTCCATACAGAGTTTCAAATGGAGCCATCTGAATACTGTAATGATAGCTATTACTATAGGTGAATTCAATTAAAGGCAAGTGGTCATCCAAACTGTCCTTAAAGTCGACTACACACACTCTCAACATATCCTCAAAGGTCTGAATGGTCCTTTTTTCTTGACCATCTATCTGAGGGTTGAAGGTTGTACTGAGGTAAACTTGGGTACCGAGACCCTTTTGAAAAGCTTTACAAAAGTGAAAGGTAAACTGAGTACCTCTGTCTAAAATGATAGATAGCGGAACACCATGCAACCTAACCAACTCTCTAAGATAGAGCTTGGCATACTCCTCGGCTGAATAAGAAGTATGAACTGGCAAGAAATGAGCTAATCTGGTCATTATGTCTACAATGACCCAAATCGAATCATGCTGACGACGAGTATGAGGCAAAACTATCACGAAATCCATGTTTACCTCCTCCCACTTCCAAGTGGGAATACTGAACTCCTATATAGATCCATTAGGCTTCTGATGTGCAATCTTAACCTGCTGGCACGTAGAGCACTTAGCTACAAACACTACAATGTCTCTCTTCATCCTACTTCACCAATAGATCTCCCTCAAGTTGCGGTACATCTTAGTGTCCCCTAGATGAATAGAGTAATGCACACCATGCGTTTCTACAAAAATTTGCTGTCTCAACTCATCAAAACATAGAATACTCAATCTACCCTAGCAACTCAATACACCATCTCCCCCTTGGGAGAAAACTTCCACTTTATGATCTTAAACTGACTCTTTTAACTTGACTAGACTGGAATCTCTATCTTGCTTTTCTCTCACTTCAGAAACCAAAGATGATTCCGAACTATTATGCACCTACACACTACCCTCAGCTGAGTCAACTAAACAGATACCTAATCTGGTAAGCTGATGAATTTCCTAAATTAACATCTTCTTATCATCCTCAATATAAGCAACACTACCCAAGGACAACCTACTTAGGGCATCCGACACTACATTGGCCTTGCTCGGATGATACAAAACACTCATGTCATAGTCTTTCAACAACTCTAACCATCTCGTATGACACAAATTCAAATCCTATATATGAAAACACATACTGAAAGCTCTTGTGATCTGTGAACACATCAACATGCACCCCATACAAATAATGCCTCCAAATCTTCAAGGCAAACACAACCGCTACTAACTCAAGTTCATGGGTAGGGTAATTTTTTTCATGGGGCTTAAGCTGTCTGGAGGCATAGGCTATGACCTTACCTATATATATCAAAACTTAACCCAAATCGACTCTGAAAGTATCACAATACACAACAAACCTATCTGAACTATCTGGCAAAGTCAAAACTGGGGTTGAGGTAAGTCAAGTCTTCAACTCCTGAAAACTCTTCTCACAGGAATCTGACCACTAAAAATTGACTTTCTTCTGAGTCAATCTGGACATGGGGGATGCAATAGACGAAAACCCTTCAACAAACTATCGGTAATAGTCATCCAAACCTAAGAAACTCCTGATATCTGATGGATAAATGGGTCTAGGCCAGTGTCTCACCACTTTGGTTTTTTTAGGATTAACTCCAATGTCATCATCGAAAATAATATGGCCAAGAAAAGCTACTGACCTTAGCCAAAGTTCAAACTTACTGAATTTAACGATCAACAGATGGGCTCTAAGGGTCCGCAATACTATTCTGAGATGGTTTACATGATCATTTTTGGTACGAAAGTAGACAAGAATGTCATCAATGAAGACTATAACGAACATGTCTAAGTATTACTACTTGAACACTCAGTTCATCAAGTCCATAAAAGCTGTTGGGGCATTAGTAAGACCAAATGACATGACTAGGAATTCGAAGTGACCATACCGAGTTTTGAAAGTTATTTTTGGAATGTCATATTCCCTGACTTTGAGCTGGTGATAGCCGGATCTGAGGTCTATCTTAGAAAAGTAACTGGCACCCTAAAGTTGGTCGAACAAGTCATAGATTCTAGGAAGTGGATATTTTTTTTATTGTGACTTTGTTCAACTAATGATAGTCTATACACATTCTAAGAGAAACGTCTTTCTTACACATGAATAGAACTGGTGTGCCCTACGGGGAAATCTAGGCCTGATGAATTCTTATCTAGGAGATCTTTCAACTGTTCTTTCAACTCTTTGAGTTCAGTTGGAGCCATTCTGTATGGCGGAATAAAAATAGATTATGTATCTGGAAGAAGGTCTATTCCGAAGTCAATTTCCCTTTTGAGTGGAACTCCGGGAAGATCTTCAGGAAATACATCTAAGAATTCATTTACTACTAGAACTGACTCAAGGCTGAGAGTCCCTGAACTAGAGTCTTTGACTTGAATAGTAGATACACCCCTTGGATATCATTTTTTTTGCCCTAAGGTACGAAATAAGTTGACCCCTAGGAGCTGTAGTACTACCCCTTATTTTAAGGACTGGCTCATTTAGAAATCAAAAATAAAATACTCTGTTTTTGCAATCAACTGAAGCATAATGAGTGAAGCCAATCTATTTCAAGTGTGATGTTAAAATTCATCATTTCTAACTCCACAAGATCAACTGAGGTGACTCTCTGAGACACTGTAATCGGGCAATTCCTGTATACCCGCCAGGCTATGATAGAGACACCTACTGGGGTAGACACTAAGAAAGGCTCTACTAAGATTTCAGGATAGACTCTGAAGTTGATGGCTATATAAAGGGTTATAAAAGAAAGAGAAGTGTTAGGTCTAATAAATCATAAACATGCAAATAAAAGACCTACAACATACCAGTAACTACATCAGGAGAATTTTCCTGATCTTATAGGGACTGAAAAACATATAATTTGTTTGGATACTGACCACTGGTAGTACTGGAAGTGGCACCTTGCTGAGTTAGGCGGTTGGCTGGAACTGATGACTGGTGGGATTGGCCCTATTGGCGTAAATCCCTACCTTTCTGAGCAACTACCTGACACTCCCAAATTTAGTGGCCTAACTTGCCATACCTAAAGCATACATCACTTCACATTCTACACTCACCCTGATAGTTCCTACTATATTTCTGGCAAAGAGGATTTGTACGAGTAATGTTCACACTCCCCTACGACTTAGAGCCTGACGCTCTATCCCTATTATCATTTCTAAATTTAGGCATTGGGGCACTAGCTAGAGATGGAGCTGGGACTAAAGATTCCTAACGAAACTGAGGATGATTACCACCTTCTAACCTTGGCTGATTGAAATTAAAATTACCTATTCTAGCCCTCTTGCTCTCCCTCTCCTTCTCCTTAGTTTTCTACTCTCCAATCTATTAAGCATAGACTATAAGCCTAGACAAGTCCATCTCCTTAATCAACATCACAGTCTTACACGTCTTGACCACACTATCAGATATCCCAGACATAAACTTGCTCATTTTAGACCTGCTATCAGCCACCATATGAGGAGCATATCTGTCTAACTATGTAAACTTAAGGGAATAATCCCTCACGCTCATGTTGCCCTGCCTCAAGTTGATAAACTCTTAACACTTTAGCCTCTCTCAGCACCAATGAAAAGAATCTATCTAAGAAAGCTAAAGAAAACTCTTCCTACTCAATAGGCCCTGCGTTTGTGCCTCTATCTACCTTTCACTTCTTAAACCATGTATGAGCTACATCTTAAAATTGATAAGTAGTTAATTCAAAACTCTCACTAGAAGTCACCCCCATAATATTTGTTACCTTCTAGACCATGTCTAAGAATTCCCGCGGATCCTCTTCAGATTTGGATCCCAAAAAAGAAGGAGGATTTATTCGGATGAAGTCCCGAATCCTAGCTCGATAATATTGGCCACTGGGTTGGCCGGAATAATGTCTAGATGAGCATTCTGAGTCACTACAGAGTGGGCTAGAGTAGTGAATGCAGCTCTAAACTCTGTATGAGAAATATACTCATTTAGGGGATCTTCCTGATTGGGCTGAGGTGCTGGCTGATTTCCCGTTCTTCTTCTGTTATGCTTTTTATAAGGCATGTTCTGTAATTGGAGGAGAGAATAGATTAGATAGAGAATTTAACATGAATATTATACTCACTCGCATGACATGAATACTGAAAGACGGGAAACTTTTCCTAAAACGTCTTGAAGCCTCTTGTTCATAAGTTTGGTGCGCTACACACCCATGGATAAGACTTTACTTGATGCAACTTTCAGATTCCCTAGGACACTTTAAAACCTTAGGATCTAATACCAAGTTTGTAACGCCCAGAGCGGAAGAACAACTGATAAGCCATAAGGTTTTAAGTAATAAAAATAATAAAATCTGTAAACCAAACTGATAAAATGTCTGACAATGAAAACTAATATCTGATAAACCGAATAACTGACTATATTGTCCGAAAGCCTCTAAACTGACTGAATAAGAGTTGATGGGATAGACCCCAATTAACTCCAACTAGCTACTGAATTAAAACCATAGAAATAAATAATTTGTCATCAAAATATGAGGACTCACTACTGCAATGGTTGATGGTCTGGAAAAATCTATGTGTGATCTAGAAACTGGGCATCCGAACCTATGATATGATGCATCATAGGGCAAAAAAAGTATGTGATCAGTACTTTGAATGTACTGGTATGCTAAATGAGGTAGGCTAATATGCATGGTTTCATGAACATAAATAATAACTATCTGGGATATATATATATATATACATAACATAATATACTGAATAGAGTGCATTAAAATTGTAGGTACTGAGGATACATGAAATCTATAAATACTGATGATGCATAAAATTTGTAAGTACTGAGGATGCATGACCAAGTATATAACATGTTCTAAGTATAATCTGTAAATATTAAAATGCTAAAATTTGATAACTGATCACTGATATTTGTATGCTATGGTCAAGTAACTGAAACAAAATTACTGGACTAAGACTGTGGGAGGTATCATTTAACTGACATGCCCTAATCTAAGCTAATCGGGGTCCAACTTGTAAGCCCAGTTGGAAGGGTGTTAGTACCGTTCCACGGGTACCAACGCTAGCTTTGTGGATCCACTACACTGATGTACTATCCCGAAGGAATAGGGTATCAACCCTAAGCTAACGAGTGACCCTTGCGAGGCAGTTAAGCCTAAACTGATGGGTGACTCCTCATATCCTATGCTGACTACGTAGTTCTAGAGTACAGAAACTGCTACTAATGACTCTACCTATCTGATGGGAAAGCCTTCATCCCTGCACTCGCTCGGTGCTAAATCCTACTCCCAACTGAACTGACTTAAAATACTGAATTATTCTAAGTTTAACTGATTCTGATGACTGACTGAACTGATAATGCTCATGACATATTTTGAAACTATTCTGAAGATACTGAGACTAGGTAAGTAGCTAAGTTTTTGGGTTTTCAAAACCCCCAGGACACAATAGAAATGATAGTAAAAGAGTACTTAAACTTGGAGGACATAACAGGAAATCTTTTATCAAAAATTCATTCTTGTAGGCATTTCATCAAACACTTGATATTCATAGTTTAAGCTAATCATGGGAATAGTATAAAACTTAGAGTAATAGCATGATTTTGACAATAATAAAACTTAATCATGATTTAAATCAATGAATAACAACATTAAAACATGTGAGGTTTGATAAACAACAACAATTTCATATAAACATGGTATAGAATTGCAATTCATGGGAGTTCATGGTTAAAATCACAATTTAATATCATAACAACTTATAAAGATCACAACTTTAAATTTAAAAGAGGATACTTGGACTCCATGGGTGGAAGGAACCCATGGATGAACACTTAACATACCTGAGAAGATTAATTCTTGAAGTTTCTTGAAATTTTCTTGAAAATTGGACTTGATTCATGAAGGCTAGTGTTTGCTATTTTAGAGAGAATGTTCTTGATTTGAGGAAAATTGAATAAAATAATGAATAATTAGGCTATTAGGGCATTAATCTCATATTTGAGGCTGATTAGGGTCATAGAAAAAGACCCAACTGCCCTTGGAAAGAATTAAATTTTCGTCCCTAAAAATTCCAACTTTGGCGATCACTGCGATGCGGTGCCATCACGGTGATCCACTGGAAATTGGCTGAAACTGTTTAAAAATGGACAATTGTGAAAATAAACTTTGGTGCGATGCGGTAGAATCGCATCGGGTTAATGGAAATTGACAATTCTAAAATGGCACCTAGGCGCGATGCGGTGCCTCACTGGAAAATGACAATTGGGAAACAGCACTATGGCATGATGTGTCGTTATCGCGTTGACATACTTGAAATGACAATTGGCAACTGGAATTTCACCACGATGCGGTGATGCTCAATTTAACATACTATTTTACTAAAAGTGCCATAACTTCTCATCCGGATATCGAATTTGGGCAAAATTTATATCATTAGATAGCTGACTGAATTTTATACATAATGGTGGGTCTTAAGCTGGAAAATTTTGAGTATTTTGAAAGTTTTATATAGGGATTCTCGTGTACTAAAAGCTAAACTAAGCTAGGAAAAATACAGGGTATTACATCACCTCCTTTAGAGTGACATGTTATTATGTTATGGAGCGTCACCTCCTTCAGTGTAACATGTTATTATATTATGAATTATCACCACCTTCAGAGTGACATGTAATTATGTTATAGATCATTACCTTCCTCAAAGTGACATGTTATTATGTTATGAATTGTCACCTCTTTCAGCGTGACATGTTATTATGTTATGGATCATCACCCCCTTCAGAGTGACATGTAATTATGTTATAGATCATCACCTTTCTCAGAGTGACATGTTATTCTGTTATAAATTGTCACCTCCTTAATCATGGCATATCATTGTGTTATGGGTCGTCACCTCTTTCAACGTGACATCTTATTAAGTTATGGATTGTTATCTCTTCAGCGTGACATGTTATTATGTTATGGATTGTCACCTCTCTCAGAATAATATGTTATCATGTTATGGTATGTTACCTCCTTCAGAGTGACATATTATTATAACTGTCACCTCCTTCAGCATGACATGTTATCATGTTATGGAAGGTTACCTCCTTCAGAGTGACATATTATTATGTTATGAATTGGCACCTCCCTCAGAGTGACATATTATTATATTATGGATGTCACCTCTTTCAAAGTGACATGTTATTATATTTTTAGACTGTTACTTTCTTTAGGGTGACACGTTATTATATGGATTGGCATCTCCGTAAACATAATATATAACTACATTATGAATTTTCACCTCCTTCAGTGTGGCAAACTAAAGCAAGGTATGCATGATTGCCCTCATGTTGTATTTGATACTAATAAGTTTAGTACAGGTGATTAATAGACAGGTTAGACCATCACTCTGTTCAAAGTGGCACGTTACCTTTAAATTAGTTTGTTTGCTCTTCAATGAGACACGTTGGACCTTCACTCCTTTGAAAGTGGCATGTTATAGTTAAATTGGGTTGTTCGTCCTTCAATGAGACACGTGGGACCTTCACTCCATTCAAAGTGGCACGTTACATTTAATTGGGTCGTACGCCCTTCAATGAGACACATGGGACCGTCACTGCATTCAAAGTGGTACGTTGCATTTAAATTGGGTCGTCCGCCCTTCAATGAGACACGTTCGACCATCACTCCATTTAAAGTGGCACATTATATTTAAATTAGGTCATCTTCCCTTCAATGATATACGTTGGACTGTCACTCCATTCAAAGTGGCACGTTACATTAAAATTGGATCATCCACCTTTCAATGAAATACGTTAGACCGTCAATCCATTTAAAGTTGCACAATACATTTAAATTAGGTCGCCTGCACTTCAATGAGACACGTTGGACCATCACTCCATTCAAAGTGACATGTTACATTTAAATTGGGTTGTCCAACCTTCAATGAAACACATTGGATCGTCACTTCATTCAAAGTGGCACAATATTTTTAGAACAAGTTGTGAAACTTAGTTCATTAACTATCTCAACATAGAATGTTCAAATAGTTTTTCACTAATTTACATTTGTGTAATTCTATATTTATATCTAATCATTTGTTTGAGTTGTTGTCAAAAGAATCCAAAAAGATAAAATTCTCAAATCAAAACCACAGGTGTGGACGACTCCAAAGGATGCAACACCATGTGGAACTTTTTCTTAGCGACAAATGAGATGTAGTCTAGAGAGGGACGTCAAACTCTTTGGACTCGAGCTAAAGGATGACTATCACCACCCTCAAACCACACCCCTGTTAGAAGGCATGTGGGTACCTTGTGATGTTCTGGTTTCAACTTTACCTTTGAGATATTTCTACACTCATACCGAAGGTAAATTTTTCTTTCCTTAAATCGAGTGATAAGACACCTAGAGCTGTGGAAATTATGCCCGAATAAATTCTTATTGATGGATTTCAAGGATCCTATATTCATGGTTAAGAGGTTATAAGCCTCTTTTTTCATAACTCGAACTTGTCACTCATTCTGAGTCAATGATTGTCTAAAATAAAAGACTATCTTTTCTACCAGTCATGTCGAACTACAAGCAGTCTGATTCTCTGAGTCTCAGGGATATGTAGGCTGGGCTCTTTGTTGAAAACTCGACTGCGTTCCAACCTCCCCCCCAATTCGCTTATTCCTCGGCTTTTTGATTTTACTAAAACTTGAAAACCTCTCTTAGAAATAAATTTATGGTCGGACAAAAATTAGGAACGTCAAACTCTCTTTGCCCAGGGTTGCTTGCTTCCACCCTACCCAAAAGGAGGGGGTAGTTGTTGACACCTAATTTTTTCCCTTCACGAGTAAATTTAATTCTAGATTTCTTCAATTTTAAATAAAAGTGAAATATTTATTTCATCTGAATAAATGCGCTTTAAAATATTTATTTAGGTTAATTTTTTCATTTAAGTGATGATTATATATTTTTTGTATTCACATATACGAGATTGTATAAATTTTGTTACTTGAATGAATATTTTTATCAAAGTTTGACCTTTTACGGAGATAAGCTTGAAAATTAATTCGAATGGATAAAGTCTTGATTTAAATATAATTTACTCTCAAAAATAATTTATTTAGATGAATATATGTTTGATTTTATTAAATCAAGAAGCTCGGGATTAAGGAAAGTATTAATTCGTATCGAATTTCAATTTAATTTAGCCAATCTATTAGGATTTGCCATAATTGAAATTAAATTGGTCATAATTGCAATGCAATCCGTCAATTGATTTTTAGTTTGGTCAAAATTAAATAAATATGGCTAAATTTTAATTTCAATTGAGGTTATATTTTAAATAACCTGAAAATTCACAAAACTCTCATAACTTCTACCCAATTTCCACCAAAAATAACTTCAAATCCCAAAATTACAAATTTGAAATTTAAAATTTATACTAGATTGTACAATTTCCCCTCGAAGTTCTTTTTTCAATTTTAAAATTCAACAATTGTATTACATTGTACAATTTCCTCCTACCTTATCTTCCACCTTATCTTATCTTCAATTTTAAAATTTCAAAAACACCCCTAAATTCTTTTTTCCACATTGGTGGATGAAAATAATTGAATCCACATTCTTTTCTGTAAATACTTTTCTCCCATATTGGTGGATGAAAAGAATTAAATCTCCATCTTTTTCTATAAATACTACCACTATTTTGGTAGAAAGACAAGTCTCAAGGTTGAAAAAAAAAGTTTTGAGCAAAGAAGTTTTTTTCTTCTTTTAGTAAAAAATTTTCTATTTTGTGAAATTCGCGGGCTAATTGAAGTTCTAGAGTTGAACACTTTCCGGTGGTGATAAAGACTCCGAAAAAAGTTCCATTTTGCTGCCCCAAGAAAGGTAAACACACCTTTTTTCCTTTTTTTATCATTTTCTTTTTTATCTTTTTCTTTTTCGTAGTTCGTAGTTGTAACTTTTTAGTTTCATTATCATTTTCTTCTTCATCTTTTTCTTCTTCGTAGTTCGTGGTTGTAATTTTTTCAGTTTCATTATTGTTTTCTTCTTCGTAGTTCATAGTTGTAATTTTATTTGTTGAGATTGTTTGTTGTAGAAGGCCTTGAAGGCCATAGGATGTTATGGTATCGATATTATGGCTATTTTCATATTCATGGTATAAAAAATGAGCTAGCAATAGTTGAACGTATTATTTGCTTTATTCTTTGATTATTATGGGTAAAGTTTTGATCTTTGCTTAAAATGTGTACTCATACTTTGTTTAAACCCATTGTTGGCGTGTATGTTTGTTTTTAGAATGTAAAGTTATTTTTTTAATGTTGAAAAAAAATTGTTAATATTAATTGTTTCGCCTTTTGACTTTATTCTTTGATTATTATGAGTAGAGTTTTGATCTTTGCTTAAAATATGTACTCATTCTTTATTTAAATGTGTATATGTTTGTTTTTAGCATGTAAAGTTATTTCCTTTATGTTGAAAAGAATAGTTAATATTGATTGTGTCGCCTTTTCACTTTATTCTTTAATTATTATGCATAAAGTTTTGATTTTTGCTTAAAATTCATGCTCATGCTTTGTTTAAATTTGTTATTGGCGGATATGTTTGTTTGTTGTATGTAAAATTGTTTCCTTTATGTCGAAAAGGAATGGTTACTATTGTTAAGGGTCTGTAAAATTGTTTCTCAATTTAAAGTAGTGAGTTACTCATTTTCGTGGTCAAAATTGTCTTTGATTTTCTCTTGTTTAGATTGAAAAGTTGTTAGGATTATAATTTTTGTTGAAATGGTGTAGAACTAAAATAGGAGTTGCCATAATTGGACACTTTTTCTTAGAATTAATCTTTTACTATTTTTCCTATCTTATCTTCGGATATTATCTCTCAAATATGTTTAATATATGTTATTTACTTCACTTTGCTTATTGGTTTACTTCTTAAAGTGTTTTTATCCATTTAGACGTTCCATTGTTATTTACATGCTATAGTGATTTTTTTTCTACGTTATATATATGTTGATTGATCCACTTTGTATTAAAAAGTGTTGTTGCATTAATATGTCTTGCATTTCATATTTGAAGTGTTATTTCCTCATCTCTTGCTCATTCTCCTATTTTCTTTGTTTAATGAAAACATGCCTTATACTTCATCATAATATTTGGAGCAAATATGTGTTAATCTATTTGTCCAAATTTTAAGAAACTATGCTTGTGGATTCATGTCTTCTTTTCAAGGGCTAGTTAATTATATTATGCTAGATTCAATTTTTTGTAAGATTGTTTAGGAGATCGGTTAATTTTTTTTTCGTTGGATAATTTGGTTTGCTTTGATATCATAGCTTGCTATTCTTTTTTTTTTTCATCGCATCATTTATCTATTAAGTGTAGAATTTTTGAATACGTATTAATTATTTTTCTTTTATCTTTTCCTTTGCATGAATCGATTTTGGAGTCCAAATGGACTCCTTTCCTCTTGCATTCGTAATGGACCAATGAGGCCCATCTCCCCGAGTCAAGTTCGAAGTTTTAAACCCAAAGTTGATTCTATGGCGTGCAGATTCAAGAAGATGAAAGAAGAAAGAAAATGGGTAAAATCCCATTGATGAGGTTACTAAGAGATTTAAAAAGTCTCGATTTTTATTATTGCCTTAGTTTTATTTATTTATTTGATCATTTATTTATTCATTTATTTGGGACTCGAAGCCAAAATTGTAATTATTACAGGTGAAGTAGATTTGGGGTCTCAAAGATCTGAAAACTAGCTTAGGACAGGTTATGGTCCAAAAGCCCAAGTATTTATATTAGGATAGGTGGAGATGGGTCAAAAACCCAAATTAACATAGGACAGGGTTTATGATTTCGGCCTAATGGCCTATGTCTTTTAATCTCCCCCTTTCCCCTTTATATGCTAATCGTTCTTAGTTTTCTTAGACTTAGTTAAAATCCCTGCTAAGTCGTCAGAATTTGTTTTGCACAAATTTTGAAGACAATTTTCCTTAATCGTTTTCTTTCAAAAAAATAATTTTTCTTTTTAAAGTTAGTCAAAAAAGCTATTTTCAAATAGTCTGGATAATCGCAAGTTAGTAGATACTCTTGGTGCCTTAACAACCTGTCAAGAGTATTAATAGGAACCGCTTATAGGTGAAGCAGATTTGGGGTCTCAAAGATCTGAAAACTAGCTTAGGACAGGTTATGGGTCAAAAACCCAAGTATTTAGATTAGGACATGTGGAGATGGGTCAAAAGCCCAAATTAGTATAGGACAGGGTTTATGATTTGGGCCTAATGGCCTAAGTCTTTTAATCTCCCCTTTTCCCCTTTATATGCTAATTGTTCTTAGTTTTCTTAGACTTAGTGAAAATCCCTGCTAAGTCATCAGAATTTGTTTTGCATAAATTTTGAAGACAATTTTCCTTAATCATTTTCTTTTAAAAAAATTAATTTTTCTTTTAAAAGTTAGTCAAAAAAGTTATTTTCAAATAGATAGGATAACCACAAGTTAGCGGATACTCTTGGTGCCTTAACAACCTGTCAAGAGTATTAATAAGAACCGGTTACTTAGAATTCCTAAACTTAAAAGATTTTTTCTGTTTTGAATCTTTTAAGTAATATTTTTAGTTTTTCTTGATATTTTCTCAAAATCAAGTGGCGACTCTATAATTTTTTAAATTTTTTCAAATTTTCTTTTAAGTCTTGGAATAGTTTAAAAGGTTGAAAATAATATTTTCCAAACCCTTTCGAATCAAAAAGGGACTAAAACAATAAGCTTAGAAATTAAACCAAGTATTTGGGGGTAGTGATTAATCAAAGAATATAGCGAAAGTCAAGTACCTATTAAGTTAGTGTTGGTTTTGTATGCCCTTATGATGTTGGTAAGGTGTAGCAAATTTTGCATATTTTATGGTGGTTAGTAGAGAAAGAGTGATTAGTTAAAATGATTTAGAATATATATGGGAACTAGGGAAGGAGCTCATGATAACTTATTATTGTGGCAGTAAGGACCAATCATAGGTTGTGAATGGAAGCATAGAGTGGTTAAGAATATATAAATTTATGCTTTAATTTGTGGTTCTTAGAGAGAGAGGGAGGCTCCTTGATGCTTAGAAAATAATTAAGGTGGTTTAAATGGATGCATGAATACGTAGTTGTGATATGTAAAAAGAGAATGTGCTAATGGATTATAATTAGATAGAGTGTATGATTAAGTTCGACTATTTTTATCATGAGGGTTAGTGGACTGGTGATCTTTAATCTTTTTTATGGTGGCTGTAAGGCAGTATAATAGGTGATAAGATATGAAACGAATATTTAGGTGTTGTAGTAATATTGTTCAGGAGAATATACTTATAAGCCACAATTAAGTAGAGGAGGAAATTAAGATTGATTATTTTATCAAAATTTTGGTGGACTAGAGTTTCCTGAGTTTAACTGATAGCTATGAGCTAGTATAGTATGTGAGATATTTTATTGGAGATCCATGTTTTGTATTTGCCACTAAATTTGAATTTTATATGTTAAGTATGATATCTTGGGAATGGTAATGTAGGTTTTGTGAAAATAGATGTAGCAAGCTGGATTAGGTGTGTAAACAGTTTAAGTTGATACCCTGTGAAATGTTTGAATGTGTAAGTGTAACACACACACATATATTTATATTTATATTTATATTTATATTTATATATGAGTACTAGCATTGAATTAGTAAATTGTGGCTAAGTCATTGGATGAGTAACAACCTTAAGTTTATATGATAACTTGTACCCAAGGTAGTATGTTCTTAGATGAGGTTTTAAGTTAGTATGTGTTATGTGTATTTAGTTAGCATTCTTGATTTGCTTCATATGGAAAAGGCTAGGTAGTTATTATTTGGTATTTTTTTGGATTTAATTGAGGAGATTATAGATCTGGATAAATGATATTACCCTCTTAGCATAGTTTTAAGTTCCATTGAATTGGGTAGAAAAAAACTTAAGGTATAAGGCTAGTTGACTAAGAAGACGAGGCTAGATTGTTAAGTATTAGACAAAGTGGATATTTGTTACTGTGGAAATGTAAGTTATATGATGATGACTATAGAGGCTAAAGAAAGCTAAGAGAAAAAGTATCTCTGAAGGAGATGTTCTGGGAAGAAGTTTTATTTCTTCTAGATGTAGCCTGTCAGGAGAAGTCTAAAGTTCTAGTTTATCATGATACCTCATTGTGTGGAGTTTTGTGCTTTTAGCTTTGTTCAGAGAGTAGGCCTATAGACCTAGAATAGTGAGGGAGATGTTGAAGTGTTGAATTAAGGCAGACCTTAAGTTTCAGGTAGTGATAAGCTTTAGAAAATATTTGTCATGTATTTCATAGTAATCCATACTCATTCTAGTACTTCAACTAAGATGACACTCTTCCCCTATCTTATGTAGTTATGTCATGCATATGTGTAAGGTCCTAACAATCTATGCAAATTCATGCTCATGCTCTGCTCCATGAGCCACAAAAATAGTAACATCAAATACCCTATGATACTATGAATTCAATTTTTTTTCATTCAACTCAATATCTATGAACTTATGTTTCTTCGTATGCCTAGTTTTTGTAAGAACTCATATACTACAGTGTGTCGAACTCATTTCACGTTATGTCTATGTCAGAATGATAATTTATCCATTCTTTAGATGCTTTACATATGAAGTATTCGTGCCTATTGTACCTTAATTCACAAGCCTTATTTTTAGTGTCAGGGCTCTAATAAGTATAAGCCATGGTTAAACAACATCCCTCATATTTTAGATCATTTTACTGTAGTCATTCAGTGACTTTACTTATGATATAATAGTGGCGTTTAAATAAGTTTTGTAATGATTTTAATGGGAGAAAATAGATGTTCTTTATTGTAAAAATAATGGTGTAATTTCTCTATTATTATTATTATTATTATTATTATTATTATTATTATTATTATTATTATTTATAAGTGTGGATGCCATGTTGCATAATTTGTACTTGTGGGAAATAGTTAGAGAGGGAATATAGTGTGTGGATGTATGTAGAAGTGATTGAATTGATAATTCTACGCGCCCAAAATGCATGTAGTTATAGGCTTGGATGATATGGTTGATCAATATGGGGACTATTACCTTATGTGACTGGTACTTCTTGATTTGAGCTTGAGGTTGGTTTATTATTGTGGTAAGTAGTAGTATTCTTGGGGGCCAAAGTTGCTAGAGTGATATAGGGTATATAATTTCTAACATAGACCCGCGTGATCGTGTTATAGATAAAACCTTGAGTATCCATGTTATGCTTGAATAGGGGAACAACATACAATTAGATTTATACCATTCTAGTTGTGTGTACCCTTGAAGATCATAAGTTGCAAAAGATATATAATAATATTTGAATAAAGATGTTAAAGTTTAAAGAATGCCTATGTGGAAATACTTCTTTTTCTCTGTTCCTATGTTGAAGTTTAAAGATTATCACGCATATCGTCTATGTGGAAATACTTCTTTTCCTATGTCCCTATTGACCTTATTACATGTCATGGATAAGTTTTAGATCATGCTTTACGTTATTATGACCATGTTCAATAGGACTTGTTGACACCTAATTTTGACATTTCTTTTTCATAAAATTAATTTCTCGATGCTTAGGAAAGCATCGTTAAGTTAGTTAAGTGAAATTGGTTTGGAATAATTAGATTGTTTCTGATTGGGCCTATTGTATCAATTAATTTCAGCCTTTACAAAATCTAACAAGGCTAGTCCAAAATTAACCCTTTCTAGCCCAACAGCCGCCCCAGTGCAATAAAACCAATTTTGACCCGGTCCATTACTCCTCTCCCGTTCACTTATATGCTGCCAATGTACACAGCAACGACAATATGCACAACAAGCATACAAACACCATTTTTCAACAAAAACGGCAAAACAAATCAGCCATACAAACGATATATCCCTAAATTTCCTTTTCTCCACATGAAAATTCAACCAAAGGAGCTGCCATCAATTCAATCGCTCCAAATCTACCAAAAATCTTGGCTTTTGCAGACCTAACAGCCACAATTGTCTTCTCTATCCCCTCAAGATGAAGACTTTTTGCTCCTTTTTGCATTATTTTGAATTTTGAATTTGAGATTCTTGAAGAATCCATTGCAGCACTTTTGCCTATAAAAAGGGAGTCTTCTTCACACGCTATTATTTCTTTCTTTTCCTAATTGGAGTCGAATCTGAGACAAAAGAGAAAAATCATTCATCAGATTTAGCACTAAGATCAGAAAGTTTAGAGCTTTATTTTCTCCTTTTGTTTTACGAGTTCAAAGTTTGAGCTAGTTCGAATCTGCGACGGAAAAGCCTTAGTTCGCTGCCCCAAAACAGGTGCGTGCCCTTCCCTTTTATTTCATCTTAATTTCCTTTTCCCTCATCTATATTGGATTCTATAGACATAGGAACTACCTTGATTTTAAGTTGGTGTTGTTGCTACTGTTATTGGTCTTGTGGTTAAAAAATATAATTTTGATTTTGAAAGTTGTTTTGTATATGAACATGTGATTTTGTGAATATGTTCGTATAGGCGTTTGTCACTCTCATTTTTAGTTCTTTTTTTCATTTTGATGCGAGTTGGAGGTGGTCTCGTGGATACCTGTGAGAGTAAATCCTATCCCGGCTAATCACATTATGTTTGATTTTGATAATTGGCCGATTGTTTGAGTTTTTCATTTGGCTAATAATGAACATAAAGTATGAAATGAATTGGAGTTGGTCGTTTCTATTGGCTGGTTATGAATGCAAACTTGAAGCAAAATCATTTATCATTTTCTAGTTGGGATGTTAGCTGGTTGGTTTAGGGCATGGAAAAAAGATACAAAACTAGCCTCGTTCATTTTAGTTTATATTGTAGGTTCTGCATATTTCAGGTTCATGCTCTTTCCTATTATCTACGTATTACTAGTTATGATTTCCTGTTAGGTGGTCCGTATGTTA
>NW_025838653.1:0-2065 GCF_002878395.1 Capsicum annuum | reverse complement strand
TACTGAGCATATGGGGGTGAATTCATAAGTAAAATAATAGATGCAATAATTCAGATAACTTTCCAAACAGCATGCTAAATATGAGTGACTCACCTTGGCTTGAATAATAAAAACTGACAAAATCATAAGACATGCGTAATAAGGCATAAAGAAATTCTTGTGAGCCACCACATCTAGTTCTATAATTATACTCTTATTTATTCCATCACATCATGCAGGCTAGGTGGAAAATGCTCACTTTGATAAATCTTAAAACTTAAAACTGAAAATCTAATAACTGTAGTCTTAAGTAAAACAATGTCTAAATAAATTTATGAGCCTTTACACTTAGTTTTCTCAAAATTATTCTGACACTTTAATTAAGACTTAGGGACTTTGAGAGGTTCTTCTAACTGACAAAAATCATGTGAGCTGTCATGGAGTCCAACATCTTAACCACGCTGGGGAAAGTTGCTCTACCCTTGCCACCGGAATAGAACCTTATCTTAAGTGATCCCTATCTTATCCCACTATAGGCAAATCATAAACCTATGGTGGTGTAAAGTTCTGGGGAATGAGACCTTGGAATCATACCTAACTCGGTGCTAAATACTAATCCCATAGTTATCGCTCAAAACTTTAGCAAATCCACCTTAAACAGCACAAGGGTTTATAATGAAACCAATTATGCTCCTCTTTCTTTAAATCATGATCAAGATGAACAATGAGGTTTTTTTATCTTAGCTTAAAATCAAAAGATCAATTTATTTCTTAAATCCTGGTAAATAACTCATAAAAGAGGCTTAAAATAATAATCTCCTTAAAATATCAATACTTAGACTTCAGGCTTAAAACCTATGTTTAAAACTCATTCAAGTTCATAGCAAAACGTTATGCTCAATATAATTCTTGAAATACTTAAAAAATATCAAGATGCTAAAGTCAAGAATCACAATATCATGCTTAAAACTTAATTGAAAATCTGTAAAATCATATCACATACATAAAGATGTGAAAATAGACATGCAATTAAACATTTAAATCACTTGTAACATCATAATCTCCAAATAATGATAATTGGGTATGAACCCTAATTTGCAAACTATGAAATCTTACATAAAGATCAAGTTTTGGGCATAAGGATAAAAAGGTATCCTTGTTCATAAACCCCACATACCTTAATAGGCTTGATTTGATGTAGAAAACTTGACTTTGAAACCCTTAGAGATGATCTTGAAAGCTTTTCTTGAGATTCTTGAATTAGAGAATTTAATTTTTTTATTTTTCTTGAAGAGATTGTAATCTAGTCTTAAACTTCTTGAATGGAGATTAGGGTTTGTTGTTGGGGGAGGCTTGGAGAGAAATTATGGATAAAGAGGCAAATAATGCTCCTTAAGGCTTTAATTATCTGTTATTGACAAATTAGGGTGGAGGAAAGGACTTATTTGCCCTTAAAATATGAAAAGAGAACTTGGGAAGTAGTTGTGCCAGACGGAGCATGCGTTGCACGTTAATCGTGCACAACTACTGCCTTTCTCACAAAAATGTCTATAACTTTTCGCTCGGGTATCAAATTTAAGCAAAATTGGTAGGGTTGGAAAGCTAATTAGAATATCTAAAGTTTGGTGGGTCTTGAGCTGAAGAATTTCACGTATATTAAAAGTTATCCACATTTAAAGTAGACCCTTGTAGAATTGAATATAAAATTTTGGACAAATCAAATGCTCTTAGATCAACTTTGTTCTAAGTCATTGCTATGAAAATTTTTCACCTCTAAAGCACTTCATAAACTAGGATAATGATCATGAAACTTATATTCACATGGAAATTATTTGGATTATATCTTAGGCGCGTTGGAATGATGGTTAGAATTCTAGCGCAAAAATACGGGGTGTTATAGTTAGTGCAACAAAGAATATCATCATGCCAAGGTGGTACACATTTTGAATAAAACCAAAAATCCTTTGTTTTGATCATGAATAACTTAGTACCCATATCACAAAAGAAGAGACTAGGATAAAAATCAATAGGTAATACAAATAAGCCAAAACTATCCCTCCCACACCCCAAAAGTGCATCAGTATCA
>NW_025838652.1:0-1186 GCF_002878395.1 Capsicum annuum | reverse complement strand
AACCAACCAATCTCGATATGCCGTTTGCCCTGTTTTTCACCAATCCAGACCAAAATCACAAAGAAAACGAGAGACCCACAATCAATTTCGTACCCCTTACAGCCGGATTTCGTCGGAACCAGATTGAAATAGCTCGGGTTCAACCGATTTAGACACTGATTTTGCTGTTTCTAGTGAAATCTAAGCTAGCTACGCCTTTTCGATGGATTTCTACCGTTTGACGGCGGGTTTCGGCGAAGGGCGGTCGGGATTTATGATGAAGCTACCCACAAAAATCGTTTTCCCACCCTTCTCCGTCCACTATCTCTGTTTCTCCCTTTCTCGTCCCTCCACTGTCTCGATTTCTGCCCTTCTTCCCGTCACTCTCTCTTTGCTCGTGTCTTTCTCTCTCCCCGTGTGTAGTGTGTGTATCGTGAAGGAATAGAGTGAGGTGTTTGTGGTTTTCTTCTCCGGTGAGGTGTGATGGTGAGTGATCTTGTGAGTGTCGTGGGATCTGATGGTGAGTATGGGAAGGTCTGTCTCGTGGTGTGAGTATTGTGGAGAGAAAGGTGATGGTATCAATTTTGTTGGTGGTGGGCCCTCCAAATCAATTGAAATCAGGAGTCATGAGAAGATAACAACTATATATATGGCGAGGAAGATCAAATGATGGAGGAGAAATGGAGGAAGTTGGAATTGATCAAGCAGACGAAACATGACAAGATTTAGACAAAATCTTAAGTAAACAACAATACTGAAATGAACACAAATAGAGATATGTCAGATTACAAAAGGAACTATTGGATATAAATAAGCAATAAATCAATAGCAAGAAGAGATGAGATGCTAAAAAGAATATATGGAAATGAGTACGACACAGAATATCCTAACAACCAACCTGTTAAAGACGAATAACTCTGCCCATTATATACTAATAGATACCTGCCTTGCCCTTAACTGCACCATTATTCCTTTTATCCTTTTAACTAGGTTGAAAATACTGACGGAAGCAAGGGCACCACTTGTTGTTTGGGATGCCCAATACACTTATCAAGTAGAGAAATGATAGCTGCCTCTGGCAAGTCCAATTTATGGTATCACTAAATCGTATAGATGCTTGGTACAGGGGTTAAGCTTCATAGCATTTAGTACTAGATTTTTATTTCAACTTAATCTCATATAAAGTAGTACTTTTTTTTTTTTTTTT
>NW_025838651.1:0-1613 GCF_002878395.1 Capsicum annuum | reverse complement strand
CACTGGCACTACTACTAGAATCTGAGAGCCTAAGTTGGTTACTTGTTTTATCATCTCCCCCTTAGCTTTAATCCATTATCTTAAGTCTGTGACAACTTTACTAAACTCTAAACAGAACTGCAATCGCTTTACTCTAGAGTCTAGGGTATAATAATACATATGAATGATAAACTCATCCACACTATCATACTTAATCTCGAATCAACAAACTTAAATTCTTGCATACATTATTCAAGCCTACTGATTCACCTTTCGTACAACTAGCCCCATGAATATATAATCTGCTCAATTTGGATAACGCTATCCCAACTCTACTACTGCTAAGCTTCTGGGTTCATACTTCTAACTCTAAATCACATACTGTAAAAGAGATTCTGAGAAGGAAATCTAAAAGCACATCTGACTTTGACTTAATGCATGATTTTCATGAACATGAATGAAATATTTAAAACCTTATGACATAAGGGCACTGATGGGATACTTTCTGAACCAAGATGCAGTCCCATAACTGTCTGTGGGGATTGGTTGAGGAAACATTATCTGTAAGGACTTAAGATTCACTGTTTAAGTCGCCTTAAAACTAAGGTAGAGTTATCATGAATAGGGCAAGATAAGGATCTGCATATATTTCTTAGATAATACTTCTACTGCACGATCCAAGACTTGAAAGAAGGGAGACATTTCCTAAATGCTCTGTAGCCTCTTGAAGAAAAATACATATGTCTCCATACCGTTCCGCATGACTCTACTGGACATGAATTCATAGACACCCTAGGACACTTGAACTCTGTACTATGATACCAAGTTTGTAACGACCCGAGACTACTTCCTAGTCGTCACACGGTCTTGGAACCACAAGTGATCCCAAGCTAACCCATGAATTGACACACTGTTAAGAAACTGAATTATAACATAACAAATAGCCGTTCTTCTATGAGGAAACATAATCATACTAAAAAAGTCTAAAATATATATAATACTGATAAATCTTTACAATCTGATAAATTTGAAGGATGAAACTGAAATTACATGACTGACTTTGACTGACATCTATAAAGCCTCTACTATACTGACTATAGATAGATAGGGCATGCCTCCAACTACCACTAATCAATACACATGAAAATAAATGAACTGTACATGAACTAAAACTGTCTGGAGTTCCCAAAGTAGGAGAACTCATCCCCTGCTGGTTGGAATCTGCAGCTGTCTGATCATGATGTATAGGCTATAACTGATACCTACATTATGAGATAATGTAGCATATAGACATATATATAGATCAGTACTTCTGGAATGTATTGAGTATGCAGGGGTGAATGCTATAAGTAAAATTGATTTCATACGTAATCGTAAAACATGCATGCTAAGTATAAGTAAACTCACTAATAGGCTGGAATAAACTGAAAATTGAAATATCTCAAGGCATTAGTGACAAACATTCTCTAATAAGATGGTGAATCTCTACACTTAGTTTCTGTAAACTTACTTTAATAATATAAGTATAACTAAAGCTGGAATATGATATGACATGGATACTGTATAAATACTGGGTCTGAAACTACCTGATGAAGACTGACATAAACTAAGGATCTGAATATACAATCACACAG
>NW_025838650.1:0-1251 GCF_002878395.1 Capsicum annuum | reverse complement strand
ATCGAATAAGATTTCCAACAATATGTGGATCATCCAAAATGGACACCCGAGCGGCGAGTTATGAACATTCCAATCGAACTGTGAATAGTAGTGAATATTAAAACATGCAGGAAAAAGTACTAAGGCCTAGCGTATTTTTGGGTCAACTTCAAACAATCATAACTCCTTGTACCTGTACAAGGATCTGGGTGAGATACTATATATCAACAAAAAGATACGAGAGTCCTCTTTCTAATAAAATTGGTTTCATCCAATTTGGATATCGGAGTAAAACGTTATGGTTGATCTACTTCAGACTATCAAAACAGTCCACCAAAGGACAGATTCAAGAATTTTTTTTGATTTTTAGGGGCGTTTTGGTCATTCACCCTCACCCAAAATCCGTCCAAACCCTATATTAAAGCCTAGTAGAAGCATTATATGTTATGTTTCATCAAATTCCCTCAACAATAAAACCCTAAGCTCCTACATCCAACTTTAAGAACCTCCAAAGTTCACCATTAATTCTACAAATTTATTCAAGATTCCAAGTTCCTAGTTCAAGAAATCCAACAACCATCATTTAATGGGACGATTAACATCTCAAAAATGAGTATCGATCTAAAGTTTATCATTCAAGGTATGTGGGGTATTTCAACAAGAACTCTCTTTCGTTCTTGTGCCCAAAAGTAATTTTCTTTTTAAGGGCATGATTTTTATTTGATTTTTATGAATTTGAAGCATGAACCCATATCTTATGATGATTATTATGAAATCTTAATGTTTATGATTTTGAAAGATGAATTTACATGTGTAGAGATATAAAGCATGAATCTTGAACAATATTTATCATAATTTTGATATTTGGGTCGTGAATCTCCATTGAAAATTGTATTTTTTAGAAAGTATGTGTTATAAGCATATTGATGTTGAATATTTGAGATATTTTGAATGATTTGACCTTTTGGTCTTAATGGAGTTAATTTGAACTCGAGTGTGAAAGAAATCCACAACGTGTTTGATTTTGATAGATGGGAAGCATGATGGCTCTCGATGTATATTTATATATTATTGAAATTGTTTTGTTGTTGATTGTCTTTGAAATGATCTGAGCTAAGTCTGGGAGAAATCTTTAGCACCTAGTGAGAGGTATAAAGAGACATTACTTCCCTAAAACTATGTGCCCCCATAAGAGTGAGCCTAAGGCTGATTTATATAGTGATCACTAGTTTGTGTGGATTTGATATCGATAGTCCTACTTCGATGGCAAGG
>NW_025838649.1:0-2021 GCF_002878395.1 Capsicum annuum | reverse complement strand
CCAAGTTCCTAGTTCAAGAACTCCAAGAACCATCATTCAAAGGCATGATTAACATCTCAAAAATGAGTATCGACCTAAAGTTCATCATTCAAGGTATGTGGGGTTTTTCAACAAGAACTCTCTTTCGTTTTTGTGCCCAAAAGTAATTTTCTTTACAAAGGCATATTTTTATTTGATTTTTATGAATTTGAAGCATGAAACCATATCTTATGATGATTATTATGAAATTTTGATGTTTATGATTTTGAAAGATGAATTTACATGTGTGGAGATATAAAGCATAAATCTTGAATGGTATTTATAATGATTTTGATATTTGGGTCGTGAATCCCTATTGGAAATTGTGTTTTTTTGAGAAAGTGTATGTTATAAGTATGTTGATGTTGAATATTTGAGATACTTTGAATGATTTGTTGATTTATTTGGATTTGTAATCATAATGAAAGATGCACAAGGATTGTATTCCCTGTAACTTCAAAACTCTAAAGGTTTGTCATACTAATGATCTCTCGTGGTGACCGACGTGCAAAATCAATAGATCATGTTCATCTAAATGACTTTACATCCCTATTAGATGACTATCCTGAATCACGTATTGTCATCTCCTGAGTTTTACATTACTAACCCCTATCATTGATCCCATATTAGTTATCTCATTTAGTGGCTCAAGCTAATTAAATAAAGGTTGATAGATCCAAGTTGTGTTGTTAATTCCTTTTTCCTATATTTACACCTTTTTCATTATAAGTTAGGATAATGCAAGTTCTACTATTGGCCACCATCAGAAATCAATCAAAGGATTAAGTATACATACACACACACTTAGAATCACGTTGGACTTTGAATATTACTTCATTAATCTACCATGGTTCCTGATAACGCTCAAACTATACCTCTCTTACGAGAATGTAAGTGATCGTTGTCAATACATAACCCAACTAGGTTAGGTCAAATCCCACAGGGAATATGGTATGAATTTGAGTTATTTGCGATTTAATCAACTGATAGTTATTAGTTTCCTATGAATGGGGATTTTTGGAGAGGTAACAAATAATTACTTCTCAATTTATTTTTTGAAATCAATATGATAAGGAAAACCATAGTTATGTTCTCTATGGGTGTTGGGATCTGACAAATGCTAGTAATGGTTTAAGATTTTTGTAGTAGGTAGGAACAACAGACTATCCTTGTCGAAGTTATGTCTAAATATTTCTCAACCTATTTAGACATTTAACCACCTAATTCTCTCAAACTTAGGGAATTTATATTTCATAACAGGATGTTATCTCAAGTTAATTAATCTTGTTACAACATTAATTATTAAATAGAAGTTTGATGCTTCCAAGTCCCTGTTGATAATCCACTAATTACTAGGGTTGATTTCTTATCTTAAGAAATTCACCAGTAAGCAAGGCCTATTGTTTGCAACCAATAATCAGAGTATAAAATAATGGAATTAACAAGAAGTTTCTACCACCGTTAGAATCTTGAACACTTAGTTACATTACAAACCCAAACCCATAGATCCTAGAACTTGGTTTAAAGGAATTTAGTTACTCATAATAAAATAATCCAGACAAAAAGTTGAATTCATTGTTTGATATATGAACTTACAGCAAGATGAATAGCAACAAGTGTTTCTCAGATTTGATTCATAATAGAAAAATCCCAAAAAAATTGTAATAATCTCTCTAAAAATAATTTTAAAGTTCAAGTCAGAAAACTAGAGAGAAGAGATTCTCAAACCATCAGTTCCCCCCTTTATTAGAAAACCCTAACATATTCTTTAAATACTTCAGCCTAATTATGGAAACAAAATCATAGATCACAGTATTTTCTCGGACAGGCGACGACGTGTGTGACGGCTTATTAGGAGTCTGACAACTTATGAGGAATGTCGTCAGCTCTTCTTCATTTTTGACAATCTCTACCTTAGGTTGACGATGAGACGTGATGGGTTATCAAAAATATGACGACTTATCAGAATTGTTATCATTTTTTCACTTCAGATCCCTTTCCCT
>NW_025838648.1:0-3657 GCF_002878395.1 Capsicum annuum | reverse complement strand
AGCTAAACCCAAGAAACTCCTGATATCTGATGAAGAGATAGGTCTAGTCCAGTTTCTCACTGCTTCAATCTTTTAAGGATCAAATCTAATACCATCACCGAAAATAATATGACTAAGGGATTCTACTGATCTTAGCCAAAATTCACACTTACAGAATTTAGCAAACAACTGGTGAGCTCTAAGAGTTTAAAGCACTATGCTGAGATGGTCTGCATGATCACTTTTACTACGAGAATAGACAATAATGTCATCAATGAAGACTATGATGAACATGTCCAAGTACTGCTTGAACACTCGATTCATCAAGTCCATGAAGGCTGATGGGGCATTTGTAAGACCAAAAGACATGACTAGAAATTTGAAGTGACGATATTGAGTTTGGAAAGCTATTTTTGGAATGTCACATTCTCTAACTCTAAGCTGATGATAGCCTGATTTGAGGTCTATCTTGGAAAAGTAACTGGCACCCTGAAGTTGGTCGAACGAGTCATTGATTCTAGGAAATGGGTATTTATTCTTGACTATGACCTTGTTCAAATGACGGTAGTCTATGTACATTCTGAGAGAAATATCTTTCTTCCACACGAATAGAATAGATGTACCCCACAGGGAGATGCTGGGTCTGATGAATCCCTTATCTAAGAGATCCTTCAACTGTTCTTTCAATTTTTTGAGTTCAGATGGAGCCATTCTATATGGCGAAATAGATATAGGTTGAGTATTTAGGAGAAGGTCTATTTTGAAGTCAATTTACCTTTAGGGAGGAACTCCGGGAAGATCTTCAGGAAATACATCTGAGAATTTATTTACTGCTGGGACTGACTTAACAGAAGGAGTTTTTGAGTTAGAGTGTTTGACTCATACAAGATGATAGACACACCCCTTGGATATCATCTTTATGGCCCTAAGGTAAGAGATCAACTGACCCCTAAGAGCTATAGTACTACCCCTCCATTCAAGGACTGGTTCATTTGGAAATTGAAAACAAACTATTCTATTTCTACAATCAACTAAGGCATAGCATGAGTGGAGCCAATCCATGCTAAGAATGATGTCGAAATCCATCATCTCTAACTCCACAAGATCAACTGAAGTAAATCTTTGAGATATTATAACCGGACAGTTCCTGTATACCTATCTGGCTACAATGGAAATGCCCACTGGGGTAGACACTGAAAAGGGCTCTACTAGATTTTCAGGACTAACTCCAAAATTGACAGCTATTTATGGAGTTACAAAAGAAAGAGAAGCTCCAGGGTCTAGTAAAGCATAGACATGCAAGTGAAAGACCTGTAACGTACCAATAACTATGTTAGGAGAATTTTCCTAATCTTGGTGGGACTAAAGAGCATATAATCTATTTGTACGCTGACCACTAGTAGCACTAGAAGTGGAATTCTGCTGAGTTGGGTAACCAAATAGAACTAATGAATGATGGGACTGGCCCTGTTGGTGTACATACCTACCTTTATAAGTAACTACTCGACACTTTCAAATCTAATGTCCTGGCTTGCCACACCTGAAGTACACATCACTACCTGCTCTACGCTCATTCAGATGGTGTCTGCCATACTTCTGACATAAAGGATTAGTACGAGCACTGCTATACTGACCTAGGACTTAGAGCCTGGTGCCCTATCCTTATTATCATTATTGAATTTGGGTACTGGGGCACTGGCTGAAGAAGTTACTGGGGTTGAAGACCTCTGATGAAACTGATGATAGTTACCACCTTCTGACTTTGGCTGATTAAAATTAACATTACCTATCCTAGATGTCTTGTTTTCTCTCTCTCTCTTCTTAATATTTTGCTTTTCTATCTGTTGAGAATGGACCATCAGCCTAGAGAAATCCATATCACTAATCAGTATTGCAGTCCTACACTCCTCGACCATACTATTAGACATACTAGACACAAACTTACTTATCATAGACCTATTATTAGCTACCACTTGAGGAGCATACCTATCTAACTGATTAAACTTCAGGGAATATTCCATCACACTCATACTACCTTGCCTCAAATTAATAAATTCTAACACCTTGGCCTCTATTAACTCTAATAGAAAGAATCTATCCAAGAAAGCCATGGCAAACTCTTCCCATTCTCTAGTCTTTGCATCAACACCTTTATCAATTTTTCACTGCTTAAACTAAGTATGGGCTACATCCTGCAATTGATATGTATCCAACTCAGCCCTCTGACTAGACGTCACCCCCATAGCATCCGTTACCTTCTGAACCATATATAAGAATTCTTATGGATTCTCTTCAGACTTGGACCCTGTGAAGGAAAGAGGATTCATCTGGGTGAAATCTCAAATTCTAGTTTCAGTAGTATTGGCCACTAGGTTGGCCAAAACAACAACTGGCCATTTATCCTGTGCTGCTACAGAGTTTGCTAGAGTAGTGAATGTAATACTGAATTCTGCGTGAGAGATATGCTCATCCAGAGGATCTGCCTGGATGGGCTGAGGGGCTGGCTGAGCCCTGTACTTCTTCCGTTCTTTTTGGGAGGCATATTTTGTAAACAGGAAGAAGAAATGGATTAGACAGGGAGTTTAACTTGAGCATATGCTTAATTGCACGACATAAATACCAAAAGAAGGGAAACTTTTCCTAAAAACCTTGTAGCCTCTCATCCATAAGTGTAGTGCACTACACATCCATGCACAAGACTCTACTCAACGCGTCTTTCAAACTTCCTAAGACACTTTAAAACCTCAAGCTCGAATACCAAATTTTTAATGACCCGAGACTACCCCCTAGTCGTTACACAGTGCTTATAGTCTCGAGGGACCACAAGCTAACCCATCGGTTGGTATCTGCTGTGAGCACTAAATAACATGATCTTAAATGCAAAAAAATACTGACATTTCAGAAGGTTTTAATAGCTGAATTTAAAACTGAAGTACGAGTCTATAGAAAGAACTGACTGAATTTGATAAAATAGTGATAAACTGGATAACTACTATAATATCTCAGTACTGAATAACTGACTCTAATATCTGAAAAGCCTCTAAAACTGACTGACTGAATATGAGTTGATGGGACAGGCCCCAAATAACTCTAACTAACTACTAATTAAGACATGAAATAAAATAAGTCTATCCTCAAAGTATGAGGACTTACCATTGCTACTGCTGAAGATCTGATAAGTCTAATCATAAGCTGGGAACTGAGATTTAAAATCAATGATATAATACATCATAGTGCAAAAGAAAAAGTATGCGATCTATACTTTGAATGTACTGGTATGCTAAATAAGGTAGGCTGATATGCATGGTTTCATGAATAGGAATAGTAAACTATCTGAATATACATGTATCGCATGTGATACTGAATAGAGAACATAAAATCTATAGGCAGTGGAGATACATGAAGCATGTAAATACTGTGTAGACACTGAGGATGCATGACCAAGCATATAGCATGAGCTGAGTAAAATTTGTAAACTAAAATACTGAGATAACTAAAATTTGTACTCTTTGGTCAAACAACACTAAGACCGAATAACTTAGCTGGGACTATAACTGAGACTATATCTGAGACTGTAGGAGGTATCATCTAACTGACAGTCTCCAATTTGAGCTAATCGGGCTCTAACCTATAACCCTAGTTAGAGGGGTGTTAATACCATGCCACGGGTACTAACGA
>NW_025838647.1:0-2418 GCF_002878395.1 Capsicum annuum | reverse complement strand
AAAGCCGTGAGTCCTCAAGTCTTCAATGCTCCAAGCAATCTTCCAATCACGGCCTTGATATATCATATGCTCAATGGCAGGCTCAAACCGAGTCCTCCATGCATGTTCTCGTATCCTTGAGGTGACCAAGTCTTGAGCCTCTATGCGTTGGCCTCCAAAGATGTCATCAAAAGATAAGATAGTCATTTGTCCCTTATTTTTATATCTATGTAATAAATACTTTAGAGCACATGCATTAGCTTTTCCAAAATTTAAGTTGAAAGTGCTTGATCGAAATATTTTATCATATATTCAAGTACTCAATTAAAATAAAACATAGTTGAAATATCTAAATAGAATTTAATGATTAAGTTTAACAGGAAGGGGGCGATTTATTCAATCTTTTCATAATATTTGTATATAAATATAGATATGGTATTTTGCTTCATGTATAAAATAGTGAGTGCATATATTACATTGTTGCCCTAAAATAAACTGTTTAAATGTGATATCATTTATATGGTTTATTAGTTATGTAACTATATTATTTAGGTAAAAAATTACTTTCTCCTTTTCATTTTATGTGTCATCCTTTCTTTTTTAGTCTGTCTCAAAAGAATGTCACCTTACTATATTTAAAAATAATTTAACTTTGAAATTCTCCATTTACCCTTGAGGAAATGATTTACGGTCACACAAATATCTAAAAATTATTCTAGGCAATAAGTTTTAAAATTCTTTCTTTTTTATAAAATTCAATACCAAGTCAAAGAGTGCCATATAAAATGGAATAGGGAGAATATTATAATTCTAATGGAATAGAAAAATAATCAATATAGTACAATTCGGCAAGAAAAGCCAAGTCTAATCTATAAAAGGATATTGTGAACATAGAATAACAGACAAGAAGAGGAAGTTTCGCTCAAAAGTGCATCGATCTTGTTCTTTGTTTTTATATATTTATTTTAACATGGTATTACAGCCATGATAAATAAAAAATAAAAAAACTAACAAGGAAAATGAAAGTAAATGATTGCAGAACCACCAGAGATAGTGAAAAAAAATTCTGTCGAAGAGGACAGTAATCAAAGAAAGTCTATCCATCATATGATCTCACAGTGGAAAACAATCTGTCATTGTGATAATACAAATCCTATTGATGAAGAAAATAAAATTTTAGGGATAGGCCAGATATGAGAACAACCTTAAAAGCAGTAATAAGTTTGGATTTGCTGATGTACCAATCAAAAAGTCAAGCGAAGAGTCACTAGACCTAAAAGATCGGTGAATAATACTCTTTATTGATTTCATAGATGTGCAACACCATCTAACCTATGATTCGCTTGACTATATCGTATAGAGAGTAAGTAGAGAAAATAAGGACTAGTATTCAAAATTATTCCTCCGTTATGAACGATCCCCCAATGCAGCAATTGAAGGATAAGTTGGCAGGATATAAGTAGAGAGGTATGACGATAACCTATTATTCTGATAGATTAACAAAATTATGGAAGATTTAGCAAATTACGAGAAGATCCCGGCGTGTAAGTGTGAAAATTTCACTTGCAATCCTAGCACAATCCTAGAGACCAAAAAATTAGAAAAAAAAGTATGTATGTTTCTAATTCTAATAAAATGTTCATATTATACACTTCTCACTAAATCTTTGAAAAGGTTTTATGTGTGTTCTCAAGAACTTAACATATAGATAAGTTAACCACGTAAAATATGTCACCTCTTTTAATTTTATGTTTGAACATATTATGTGTTCAGAAACACAATTGATTGGATCATAATTTATGCATATCTAAATGACACTTAATTGAATTGGGTAAAGAACCTCGAGTGTGTCTCCACAAGGCAAAAGGAACCTGTAATACCCTTAAAATTTCAATCAATTTATTTTTACCTTCTCGTGTTCGTATTATCGATTTTTGGCTTAAATTATATTTAAGGATGTTAAAAAGGTAGTTTGAAAAAGTTTTGAAATTTTTAAAAAAGGTTTGAGGTTATTTTGAGATCCTAATACAGTGAGGGTCTACGATATCACCGTGTCATGGAGGTCACCCTCTGCGATATTAGCGTGGCAAGGAGGATAACCGCCACGATATTGGCGTACCACGCCAAGGTAAAAATTTTGTGTTGTTTTGTTTTTATTCACTTGGGATGAGGGGCTTTTATTTTTTCCACTTTTTCCATGACTTTTAAACATAAAATAGTTCTATTCTCATCAGTTTTCAAAGATCAAATCCCTCTATTTTATCCTCAAACACAAAAACCAAGAACATTCAAGGTTTTCACTATCCATTCATCATTTGGGATCCAAAATTCAAATTGATTGCAAATTCATGTGTGTTCCAGGCATGTATCTCTTTCCTAACTAATTTTATTAAAAAACATGTGTTAAATTATTATCCATGTGATTTAACTAATGGGTTT
>NW_025838646.1:0-6765 GCF_002878395.1 Capsicum annuum | reverse complement strand
AACTCAAGCTAGATGACAATTCCAATTCATACGTAATATTGCTCTCTCTTCAAAAAATATCGTAAAGACCAATGTACCGATGACTGAGTTTTCCCTTTTTGGCCAAACCATACTGCTCCTTTCATAGGAGATACCATAAGGAAAACCTTATCCCCAACTGGAAACACCAAGTCTCTACACCTAATATTCGCATAGGACTTTTGATGACTCTGTGAAGCCTTGAGTCTATCCCGAATCACCTTCACCTTTTCAATAGCTTTACGAACCAAATCCAGACCAAATAAATCATCCTTGATAAGTTCAAACCAACCTATAGGAGATCTATACCTCCTACCATACAATTCCTTAAAAAGAGCCAAACCAATACTCTTATGATAGCTATTGTTGTAATAAAAATCTATCAAAGGTAGATGCTCTAGCCAACTGCCACCATAATCAATTAAATAGTCTCAAAGAAAATCTTCTAATATCTAAATAGTTCTCTCCATTTGCCTATCTGAATGTAGATGCTAAGAAGTAATCATACTCACCTTCGTCCCGAACTCTTCTAGGAAAGATCGCCAGAAGCAGCTGCCAAACGACCAAAGTAGGAACAATATATAAAGCCGCTGAAATCTTATTTTCCCTCGTAACAACCTTTTTAGATGGATAATCCCTTAGCCGATGTCCTACTTGGACACAATTGAAGCACTTATCCCTTCCCTCTTCACAGAATCCCTGATAAGGACGATAGTAAAATCAAACAAGATGACACAAAGAAGCAGATTGACCTCTGCTTGCCTAAGACTGTGCTCCCTGTGCTTGAAAATTGTCACCATCATAATGAAGACTGTCTCCTGCCTTCTAGGGGTAATGAGCACTAGCAATAGATAAGGAACTAGAAATTTTTGACTTCTTTGTCTGCCACTTCCCACTATCTCTACCACCGTGAGACTGGGTACCTCCGTGATAAAAAAACCTGCTCTACTTACCTGCCTATCTCCATATTATACCTACCATATCTTCTCATGCTTAACCTACTACATATGAATAGTCATCCTCGACATATCTATATCTTTCATAAGTAAAATATTTTTGCTCTCTAGAATTAGCTCTTGGTTCATCCCAGAAGTAAACTTTCTTATTCTCGACCTTGTATAAGACACCAAATTAGGAGAATACCTCAACAACTAATAGAGCTTCAAATCATACTTCTTCACAGACATTCTGTCTTGCCTGAGGTTCACAAACTACTCCATCATAGCTTCCCTCAACTCTTGAGGAAAGAACCAATCTATGAAGGAATTAGAGAAGGCCTCCCACAAACCATCCTCTTCAAAATCACCCTTATCTCTGTGCCACTCCTTATACCAAAGATAAGTAACCTCTTTATGCTGATAAGTTGAAATTTTTGCTCCTTCCATATTAGTAGCCCTCATTACCCGGATGATCTTCTCTATCTCATCAAGAAATCCCTGTGGGTATTCCTCCATATTCACTCCCATAAAAGTTAGAAGACCCATCTTAATAAACTGTCCAGGACTAGTAGCCTTAGTAGACACAACCATAGCCGTACCCCACTCGACCAAAGCAATAACCAGTTGGGCAATAGCAAGCATAGACTGATGAAACGTCGCATTCATCACGTTTCCCTAAGGCTTCTAAGGATTAGTATGAGGAATAGAAGAAACTCTGGTATAATTAGGAATAGGACCATGAGATCAAAGATGAGCCCCAAGAGTAGAACGTGCTCCCTCAACATCACTTTCAGATGAGACAGAAGAATTTCCTGGTGTTCCACATCTAGGAGACATGTTCTAAAAGATGAACAAACAATGATTAGACGAGATTTCGGGACTGAGAAGTCAAGCTTGAAGAAAGAATATGTAACACCTTGTAAAAATCTTCTACGTGGTATATTACTTAGTAGCATGTTTTAGAGGATAGCAACTTGAAAATTTTCTAATTGTCAAAAAGGACTTAGTCATAATTTTATCTCATAAACTTGTGTGATATATAAATAAATTTTTCCAATCTTGAGATATGGACTTTTAAGTTGTTTCATGTTTAGAGGAGTAAAGGGGATGTATCAGGGAAGTTTTGGATTTTTCAAACAGGGTTAGAGGTGCAATTGGATGTTGGAAATAGTGAATCGATGAGAAGTCGACGCATCATATTGATTAACACATCAATGAAATAGTGGACCAACAGAATATCAACGTGCCATGTCGGTGGGCACATCGTTGCCCAGTTCGTGATTTCTTCTTAAATTTTGGGTGTGGTGGGGCATATTAGTCAATTCCCTTTGTCTAAACTCTGTCTTGACACGAAATTAAATCATTTTTACAGAAAAATACTCAGAAACCTCTTACAATCCCCCAAATCAAAAGACCCAATCTCTTCCACTAAATCAATAGTTCATCTTTAAAGTCAGGAATTTCAAGAACTTAGCGAGATTCGAATTCCACCATTCCTCTTAAGTGATCTAAGGTACATGGGGTTTTGCTAAAACTATATATGCTTAAGGATATTGTTTCAATAACATTTAAAAATTGTGAGATCATGAATTTTGAAGGTTTTTGGAATAATATATACTATTTTCCATTATGAATTCTTTAATGATATTATTTTTTTGGTCTTAAGGCCTTTCCCCTAAATTTATTTGTACTCGTATATATATATGTATAAATTGGGTTTGAATATTTAATTGAGAGCATGAACATGTGGAATCCCTCTCTTGCTATGATTTCCCAGTCTTTTAATATGATATGGATTATTTCGAATGCATTTTGACAAGCATGATACAAAGGTCTTGATTATTATTTATGATTTGATTATGGTTTTAAATTAAAGAAAGGGGGTTTTACATGTTGATAAATGTTGAAAATATATAATGAAAGAATTGCATGGCTTGTAAAAAATACATGACCACCACATCGTTTGTTTAAATTTTGGAAAAAGAGATTCTTTGCATAATTTGACAAATGTTTGAAGTATGAATCTTCTTGAATTGTTTGAAGTATGGTGGTCCAAACTTTATGTTTTTAAATAAGAGATAATATTATGATAATTTATGGCTTAGATATTTGACTTATAAGTCAATCGTATGATGATACCATATAAATAAATACCATAATAGAGTAAGAGTCTCAAACTCGATTTCAGAGAATACATGTCTTAAAGAGATAAAAATGGGCTTAAAGAGGGTTAGGTGGTTTCCCAAAGAAGGATTGAGATCAAATAACTCGTAACCCAAAATTGTATTTTGCCAATATAGGTTACATTACATCCCCAAGATGGATTATACGTTGGCCTTGTGCCCTATGGCGTATCAGAAACAATGACTCCACTCTTGTAGCAAACTTAAGTTTGGGGCTTGGCTACTGAGTCAAGGGAATATTCCTTATAGCCCATGGTATTTCAGAGTTGTAGGGTCTACCACCTAGATCAGCAGTAATACAAACCATAGAGTTGCATTTACAAGATTGTTTTAAGAGCATTCGAGATGGCCCATGTATTTTGAACTATTTCATACATAATGTTTTATGACTTGCTCTCACCTATGTTATAAATATGTATAAATTCATTATTTTGGATTGTTCTGTGTACTAGTATGATTGTATTAATCCACTATATTTCAGGATCTGAGACTCAGTCTAGAGGTCCTACTAAGTCGTAGAGTTTTTAGAAAAAAGTGAAGTATGTAGTTGATGAGATTTCTCTATTATGAAAGGCCTATTTCTTTTTATATACTTGTTATTTTCTTATGATTAGGTCTACTGGGGCCTGGTCCTAGTTTTAGATAGTTCGATAATTTCATATGTAATAGAGATTTCATAGATTGGAACAAATGTTGTCTAGTTATTGATTTACTTATTTTGAAATGTTAAACGGAACTCAGAGTATGACCATGATTCTGTTTGTTATATTCTGCATCTTTTTTTTCTTTATTGTTATGAGTGGTGTTCATGAGTATAAGACAGGAAGGGCCCCCAAGCCTACACGGTTTGGGATGCTCATCGCAGCCAGGGTCTCGACTCGGGTCATGACAAACATGGTATCAGAGCATGATTTATGGTCCCTGGGTGTCTGCAAAATTGCATAGGGTAGAGTCCTATTTATGGGTGTGTAGAGTGCCAGATTTATAAGTAGGATGATACTAGGCATTTAGGAATGTTTTCCTTCTTTGCGATTTAGTTTGTGCGATAGAGTCTGAAAGTCCCCTTATTAATGGTCTCTTATTTTAGAAAAGCTATCATGCCTCCACGTCGTTCCAATAATTAGAACGCCCAAACTGAAGGTGTCTTCCCTACCCATGGGATGAGGAAACATAATAGGGCTCACATTTCTGAATTTGTTGCTGCTCCAGGAGTCCCTCCTATTCAGAGCAGCCCACCCAGGGCACCTAGGGCTCCATGGTCATGTATTAACTATACCAAACCTCTCCAAAGAGAGATATAAAATGGTGAGTTTAGAAAATTGATGCATATGATTGCACAGTTAGTGGCTTTACAGACCCGACTATCAAAGGATATTGGGTTTGTGTCTGGTCCATCTAATACTACATGGGTGGGTCAGTTTATATGGAAAAACCCACCTATTTTTACGGGTATAAAGGTGGAGGAGGATCCATAAGAGTTTGTGGATGAGATGGAGAAGAGTTATTTGAGTGATGCATGTGGATGAAGTGAAAGGTGTTGAACTAGTGTCTTATCAACTTAAAGAGGTAGAAAGTCAGTGGTACAATGAGTGGGAAGACTCGAGAGAGAAAATGTTAAGCCTTTTGTGTGGGGAGAATTTATGGAACCTTTCCTGGACCGATTCTTTCCCTAAGAGTTGAGAGAGTCCAAGGCTAAAGAGTTCATGAATTTGTAATAGAAAAAGATGAGCGTCAAGGAGTACACCCTAAAATTTAATCAACTATCCCATTATGCTTCAAAATTAGCAGTGAATATGAGAGCCCGTATAAGAAAATTTGCATTCGATCTTTCAGATAACTTGGTATTGGAGGGCAAAGGGGTGATGTTGAAAAGAGATATGGACTTCTCTAGATTGTCTGTCCACATACAACAGGTTGAGGATCAGAAAAGAAGGGTTGCTAAAGCAAGGGAGACAGATAGATAGGCCAAGAGAGCCAGACTAGTAGACCATAACTACAGTTAGCACAAAGATGATAACTGGGGTAACAAGTGGCCGAAGAAATAATTCTGGAGTAATGCTCAACCTGCAGCCAGTGCCCCCATGCCTAGACCTCCAGTTGATCAATGATTTCAAGATTTCTAGTCTAACCATGAGCCGAGAATACAAGATATGCAGTCGCAAGGGAGTGTGGTGCAACTTTCTAGGCCATACCCTTGATGTAACATGTGTGGAATGCACCACCACCCATGAAAATGTCAGTTTGGCACAATGGTATGCTATTCTTATGGACAATAAAGTTGTATCCAGAGAGATTGCCCGACAACAAGAGGTAATATTAGGGAAGCTAAGTCACAAGATAATTCCTCAGTGCCACCACTGCCTCTGAAAGGTGCTACTTTAGCTACCGAGAGGAGTCACAACCAGTTATATGCCTTGTATAATTTCCAGAAGTCAGAGGCCTCACCAGATTTAGTAATGGGTATGTTACAAAACTTCGTCCATGATGTGTATGTATTACTTTACCCTGGGTCTACTTTGTCTTATGTGACCCCATATGTAGCAGTCGGTTTTGGGTTTGAGCCCAAAGTTATTTTGGAATCTCTCTCTATTTCCACTTTTATAGGTAATTTTTTTATGGTTAGGAGGATATATAAAAATTATGTTGTGTCTATTTGTAGCTGTGATATAGTGAAAGATCTCATAGATCTTGATATGTTGGACATTTATGCCATTTTAGGAATGGACTGGCTCCATTCATATTTTGCCATCCTAGATGGTAGAACTCTAAAGGATACATTCTCTTTTTCAAATGAATCGGTGATAAAATCGGAGGGGCATTCTTTAGAACATAGAGAGAAATTTATATCTTACCTCAGAGCCCATAAACTCATTTACAAAGGTTATTTGTATCATCTTATTCAGGTTAAAGATTCAAATATCAAAAGTTCTTTGCTTTAGTCTGTCCATATGGTTAATGAATTTATAGAAGTCTTTCCTGATGATCTCCTAGGAATACCACCTGATAAGGTGATAGATTTTGTTATTGATTTATAGCCAGATACCCATTCCATTTTTATTCTTCCCAATAGAATGGCTCCTGTAGAATTGAAGGAGTTAAAAGAATATCTAACAGATCTTCTTGACAAAGGCTTTATCCGTCCTATGGTTTATACCTGGGGTGCACTTGTACTATTTATGGATAAGAAAGATGGTTCCCTCCGCATGTGTATATACTACCATTAGCTGAATAAGGTCACTGTCAAAAAAATATCTTCTTCCTAGAATTGATGATCTCTTTGACCGACTTCAGGGTGCTAGGTGTTTTTGAAAGATAGAACTTCAATTGGGGTATCATCAATTGAAGGTTAGGGAGGTTGATATTCCCAAAATAGCTTCCTAAATCTGATATGGCTATTATAAATTCTTAGTAATGTCCTTCATATTGACTAACGCCCCTGCAACTCTCATGGACGTAATGAATATGGTTTTCCATTAGTTTCTATATCTGTTTTTCATAGTCTCCATTGATGACATTTTGATTTATTCCAAGAGTAAGGAGGATCATGCCAATCACCTCTAAATTATTCTTCAGACCCTAAAAGATCAAAGATTATATGCAAAATTTTCTAAGTTTGAATTTTGGCT
>NW_025838645.1:0-1122 GCF_002878395.1 Capsicum annuum | reverse complement strand
CAATTCATTCTCCATTACTTAACATACTCACATTAAACCTCTAATCGCATAGCTTACAACTTAAAATATTTGTAAAACTATACCAAAGGCATATATTGCCTACCTATAGTTTCTCAATTCAACTCTGAAGAACATAACAAAGTAACTCTTTAGTCTTCCCCATACTACACAATTCGAGAATATAACCTAGGTAAACATGACATTTGTACACATCAACCCTTATCTAACAACATGCTATCAGGGGGTTTCAACTTATTATTATATACCTAACACTCTTATCTTCTTAATGACTCAACCACAATTCATCCTTTCACCCTAGTCCTCATGTACATATATAACAATTATCCATTATTTCTTCCACAATTGCCAACCTAGGCAATTTCACACCTGACATTAAGCCTACTAGTTCATTCCCACAAAGCATGCATCATTAATCTTAAGCCACTATTCTTACCACCACACTCCACATCTAAAGTTCAAGCCAATAGTATAGCATCTATCATGTACAACAGATGAGTCATGCCATAGACTATACTAGTCCATTCAATTGGGAAATCAACCTAAATACCTCATTTTACTTAACTACTACCTGCAATCACATCCTCTCCATGGCATCATTTTCACACCTGAAAATCTACTACATACCTTCTTACATGAAGTACTAGTTTACAACTGCTAGAGAAAAGATAATCAAAGAGGTAAAGTCACATAATAGGGACACTCGATCATAATCGTATAACATAACCCATTATGATCTTATCAACATATACCACTCTCTCACATCATATTTACTTACCCATACATACATCCTTACTACCTTCAAGTTCCATATATATCAATGATTTTCTACCTATAACTTATTGACTAATATACCCTTTTCTATTCATAGCTTATAAACGATTTCTATAACCACCATAACTATCCATTCTGAGCTCCTTTCTATATTGAATAAATAACCAACATAGCCAATCAGTTCTTTCACAGACTACCATACAATCTACAAATCTTTCTACAACATCAGCCCATCACCATAAAAGAGCAAACCACCCCTAGTCAAGGGTTATACAACAAAAAATACTTATTTATGTGAAAGTCACCCTTACTCTGACTTCTAGACTTACG
>NW_025838644.1:0-2303 GCF_002878395.1 Capsicum annuum | reverse complement strand
TTATTTTCTAAATGCATATATTACGTATAGAGTTCCTATAACAATTCCCTCGCTGAGAATTTTTCTAAAATTAATTGGATAATAATTTTAGTTTAAGATAATAATATATCATGAGAAATTGAAAGATTTAGGTATGCTATTAATTGAAAAGAAATTATTTAAGTAATTGACTATAAAATAATTTTTTTCATAATTTTGCTTCTCAAAAAGTAGAGAAAAAAATTCAAATCAGAAAATATGAAAATACTTTTTTTCCTTCTTTAAGGCCTCATTTTGAAGTTCCGCTTTAGACCACCAACTATATTAAGTTGCTCCTGAATCAAAGTTTGAAGTCAGGGAAGAAAGAGATGTTTCTTTAGTGGCATAGAATTTTCTACTTATAATTATTATAGTTTGCAGTTGTACACAATCAACTAAGTTAGTATTTCTTTTTCTCACCCAACTAAAAAATATAAATAACCAGTTTAGTAGTTTCAATATTTTAGATATTTCAACAATATAATTTAAATGTGAATATAAATAACAGCCACTACGATTGCAATGGTTCATGTCCTAAAGTTTCTGCCTTAATTTAAAAATATTGTAGCCTTTTTTTCTTTGTTATTGTCAAATAAAAGTATCATTTGTAGAAAGTGTATGAAAATATGATTACATCCATGTCTTGCTAGGATGTTTTGTCAAAAGTTACTAATTTCAGATTGTAAAACTACGGATATTGTAGTGATAAATTGTGATACAGATACATAAGTTATATCTTTATTGAGCACGTAATATTTCTACCAATTTATTTTGGTTTCCTATCAACTTAGTTATTGTGAAGGAAGCCTTTGAGTAACTGGTAAAGTTGTTACCATCTGGCCAGGAGGTCACAAGTTCAAGCCTTTGAAACAGCCTCTAGCAAAAAAGCATGGTAAGACTGCGTACAATATACCCTCGTGGTCAGGCTTTTCCCCTAACCCTACGCATAGTGGGAGCTTTTGTACTTTCATGACACGTGCCGAGGCCCTGGCCGTGACGGGCATCCTGAACCTCGATGCCCCGATAGACCCCTTAGCATACTATCATAAGCAAAATCCATACATAAATCAAAGTACAGAAGATACAACAATGTTCATTGAAAAACTTATAATCTGAAATGTGCCACAAGATATGCAATACATCACTTCAACTACCATCTACGATGCCTCTATTGAATACTAAATATCTAGGCTAGAACAAAGCCACCGATGGAACCTTATACTAAAAGACTCAACATATAAATAAATGCCTTCTGAAAGATGGATGGCTCAAAAACTCTGTCATTATTCATTATTAACATCTTATGTGATGTACCATGGGACTATACTTCAGAACCTGAAATATAGGGGGTCAATACACAAAGGTACTGGTACGTAGAACAATCCAAAAATAAAATATATTTTTGTACAACATAGGTTAGAGCATTTCATAAAAGCATGTCTGCATAAAACAATTGAAAAATACATGGGCATAATTTAATGAGCTTAAAATCATCTTCTAAAAATCACGACTCAACTCTTTATCTTACTTCTGAGCTAGGTGGTACACCCTATATATATACAATCCCACAGGCTATATGACATCCGTCCTTGACTCGACTGCCAAGCCCTCAACCCAAGTTTGTTGCAAGGGTTAGAGTCTCTTATCTCTACTACTCCACAAGGCCATCTCCAGTGTACAATCCCCTATTTCAGGGAAAAATAAAACCCATGCCGGCAAAATGCGATTTCGACCAATGAGTTATCTGAACTAGTGCCTTTTTTGGGTAACCACCTAACTCTCTTAGAGCCCATTTTAACCTTCTAAAAACATGCATCTTACTAAAATCATGATCTGAATTCTAAAAAATTATAATCTAATCTGTTCTGTACCTTCCATCGCATTCATTTGTTTTGGTATCGTCATACTATAAATTGTAAGTTATATAAGCCATATCATATCATGTCTTAGTCCTTTTATTCAAAACATGTTAGTTGACGACCAAATCATTTAAACCATTCAAGAGAGTTCTTATTTCAAAATAAATGAAACTCATGTAAAATACTCTCTTTTCAATACTTCAACAAAGTGTGGTCATCTCATTCATCAATCACATGCAAGTCTTTATTAGGAAACATGAGCATTTATAAAAGAAGAAGAAAAACCCTCTCATTTGTTCATAAAAATATTACAAGCCATAAACTTTAGAAAAATATGTAAACTCAAACTTTTAATCATCCATGTAAACAATCCACTAATATTGTAAAGACAATGGGTTTCATAAAAAGAGAGGGAATTCCATAAAT
>NW_025838643.1:0-1924 GCF_002878395.1 Capsicum annuum | reverse complement strand
GGGTTTTGCTAACATACTACATGAAGGTAGTATGTTAGCACCCGCCCCATTTTTTAATTTCGTAAAATGTCTTGCCACCTCTTTAAATTAGGAATTATTAGGGGGACTTCACTTTAATTTTCCAATTTCCCCCCAAAATCTATCTTCTTCAATCCCTCCCCCCCTCCCCCCACATTTATGGGTATTATATTGAGTTTAAGTTCTAATTTATAGAATAAGGATTCGGGTCATTTGTAGGATAACGATTGAAATCGTGCTATTTAATTTTAGTCTTGCATATTGATAAAAAATTAAAATACTATAGGCATTATTAACATCACATACTCCTTGTAGAAGATGGGTCTAAGTGTGTGGGTGGGGGGTGTGGGGGGAATTGAAGAAGATAGATTTTGGAGGGAAATTGGAAAATTACGGGAAAAGACCAAAAGCCCCCCTACTAATTTCTAATTTAAAGAGGTTGCAAGAGCATTTTAGAAAAATAAAAAATGGGAAGGGTGCTAACATACTATATATATATTTTGGTCAATGATTTGCTAAATTATGCAAATAGTTGCTACCTACGCACACTAGTTCCAATGTTAAAGAAAGATCAAGTAAGAAAATAGTAGTAGAGTAGCAATAAGCAAAATGACATGCTTCTGACTTCACAATCACTCTCTATATCTTGCACTCAGTCAAGTACTGCTCTTCCTTTTTCTTTTTTTCATTATTATTATATTTTGAAAGGAAAAGGCTCAAATATGCTACTGAACTATCAGAAATGACTCATTTATATCATCCGTTAAAAGTCGGGTTCATTTATGTCATCGCCGTTACAAAATCGGTTCATCCATGCCATTACTTTTTAACAGACGGTTTTTAAGAACAGTCTTGCCACGTGGCAGCTTATTAGAGGGCCACGTCATTTTATTAAAATAATTTTTTTAAAAAATTAAATTTTTTTTGATCTATTAAAAAGAATCCACAAAACTTTTTGATACATTGAAAATTAGTTTGATCTATGTTTTTAAAATATGATTAATTTTTCATGAATATATTCTTAAAACATTCTCGTTCGATTCATTTTTTTGTCATTTTGACATATTAAGATTGTTTTCATATTTTACCTTTAATATTAATTATTTTTTTCTTCAAATTAATTTCAAATACAATAGTAAACATCATTTAATAAATATATTATAATAAAATAATTAGTTTAATTGACGGGTTAATATTTGAGCTATATTATTAGACTAATAATTTTCAATTTTCACCTCGATCTTTTCAAGTCTCCTCTTTCTCCATTCTCATCGAGGAGAGCTACTTTCGGCCATACGTAATATGGCATGAGACCGAGATAACATACATTTCAACATATAACTCCTTAAGTTGTTCCAATATCTTCTTGTCATTTCTCCCCACTTGACGCATCTATTGAAAACATTTAATTATAGTAATCGAAATTGTTATTGAACAAATTACACTTTGTGTGGCCAGCAGAAAAAAAGGAGCAGGAGTTGTAGATCAACTTGTAAATTTTTTCATTGAAATTGCGGCTTTTTCTGTGGATCAAAACGTTGTTTTTTTCTAGACTAATTCTCATGCTTATCAAAGTACTAGTTTTGGAACATGTTATCTAGTGTTAATTACATCATGAAAAATATCTAAAATTAGAAAACATTTGTTTTTCTAGACTAATTCTCATGCATATAAGATGAATTTGCTTATCAAAATACTAGGTTTGCAACACATGTGTTGCATGAGTTATCCAGTGTTAATTGCATCGTGCATAATATCTTAAATTGATTCTTAACTTTGTTTCCTCGTCGATCATCAGGATAATTGAAAGTAACAATAATCATTTAGCATCATGAGATCAACATGTATTTCATTGTACTATAGTTCCAAAACTGCATCTCTTTCTATGGATCAAAACATTGTTATA
>NW_025838642.1:0-1736 GCF_002878395.1 Capsicum annuum | reverse complement strand
AATATTATTAATTCTAATATATAAATGACTTGTAATAATTAATTAGGGATAATATAGTAAATCACGGAGCAATTAGGGTGTAATATACGGTTAAAGCAGCTGAAACAAACGTTATAAATATCTATTTTTTTAATTAAATATTATTAATTCTAATATATAATGAATTATAATAATTAATTAAGGGTAATATAATAAAAATATTATTAATTGTAATGTATAAATGACTTGTAATAATTAATTAGCAATAATATAATAAATTACGGAGCAATTAAGATGTTATATAGTAAATGATTTGGGGTAATATAGTAAATGAAGAGGTGGTCGAAATCACCTCTTCTATTATATAGAAATAGAAAAGAAATATTTATGAGTTATCATCTGTTAAACTATTTAATTATATATATTATATTAAATTTATATTATTACTCTATATTTATGGACGATAATGTTGTAAATAAATTGTTGAAATTTATTATTTGATGTCAAAATCAGTTGAGTAGGAAGATTGGGTCCATTACATATACTTGTGGCTACAGATCTTGATATATTATAATTCAGAAAACAATAGAGCATGAATGATGTATACATTCCAACCATATTAATTTTTAAATAATTAGCAATAAATTAAAAATTAAATTCAAGATTTAAATTCGATGAGTAGGTTCAGAATTTGTTATTTGTCAAAAAAGTTTAATTACGTTATTGGATAATTATGTTGTCGAAGATAGAAGGTACCTATAGAATAATCAAGTTCAGTAACGTGGTTCAAAATATAGAAAAAAAAGTAAACACTTGAAAAAATAAAAAGAATACATGATGTAATTTCTGACGCCCCTAACAACATCTAACTCCACACCTACGCCAAAGCCCATCCAAACACTGTTATTATAAACAAAATAGAAATTTTAATAAATTTTTGGCAACATATATTATGATTCAGATAAAAAATATTGAGTTCAGCTAAATCCGAATTATACATTATGTGTGCCTTAGAATGAAGTCCATTATTGATGTCATAATCAGTTGAGTTGGAAAGTTGGGTCCATTACACGTACTTGTTGCTTTTATGGCTCTTATAATTCATCACATCATGGGACCAAATAGTATATGCTTTCATCACTTTAAAAAAAATAATAAATAAATAAATAAAACAAAGAGATTGAAAGGTGTATATATACCTTATTCCCTCCATTTCATTTATTTGTCGAGTTTTGATTGATATAAAATTTTAAAAAAATAATACGTAGAATGTCACATTATTCGTTAATCTTGTGGCTTAATCGAGGTGGAGCCAGCCTTTATAGTGGGGATTCATCGAATCCCCTTAAACGAAAAATTTTACTATTTATGTACTACTAAAAGTATATTTTATGTATATATAATAGATATCAAAACTCATTCGATTAATTTTTCTTCAAATTTTGAATCCCCTTCGTGGAAATTCCGATCCCGCCTTTGTAACATGTCATGATTCAGATAAAAAATTGAAATTAAAGAGTTATAAAAAAGGAGATTTTTCTTTTAAATGAACTAAAAGAGAAAGTAAGAAAATTAATTGAATCGAAAAGAATATTTTAAGATTATTTTTCTTGTTGGATATAGTTTTGGAATTGTTAACTAGTGCACACAAATGTTAGTTATATGACATTTAATTCCCACGTCATAAATGTAAATATAAAGTACCATATAGTATAATTTTATAAATTGGCTTGTGTTTGCGTAGACGTTATATAGAA
>NW_025838641.1:0-3234 GCF_002878395.1 Capsicum annuum | reverse complement strand
ACATAATTCTATTCAAAAAGTTTAGAATGAAATAATCAAAAAAAAAATCACAAGCATTTCCGCAATGGAAGAAATATACTCCCTCGGTTTAAAAAAAAACGATCTAGTTTTCTTTTAAATCCGTTTAAAATGAATGACCCATTTTCATTTTTGACAACACTTTAATTTTAGGAAAATTTAAGATCACACGATTAAAAGGCACTTTTGTACATTAGACATAACTTTAATTTAAAACCATAAGATTCAAAAGTTTCTTTACTTTCTTAAAACTCCGTGTTTGGTCAAAACAAATCATTCTTTTTGAAACAGAATTGGGAAAACTCTTGCTTCACTCATTTCTCAAGAATAAAGGAAATGCAAAAAGTATCATTTATAAAAGAGTAAAGCATCCAGTACCCTTGAACTATTACCAAATTTGCTATGACACTCTCTGTAACGCCCCGTATTTTGGGCTACAATATAGACCATGATTTCGATGCGTTGATAATCCCGAAGCATAAAATCCTATGTCAATACAGCATGTTAATTATTTTTGTAGCATGTGAATCCATTCAAGCTTGAATTTAGACCATAGAGGTCCTTCAACTCATGGATGAGTTGAAACTATTTCTATCGACTAACTTTTAGTGGACGTTGTAAAGTGTGTCAGATTCCATCGATCATAACTCTCTGTATATGGCTAATTAGAAATCCTACTATGTGTCAAATGATAGGTATTCGAGTTAGCTTTCCAATGATACCAATTTTGCTAATATCCGACACCCGAACAAGAAGTTATGGTCTTTCAAAGTGATATGCGTCGCCTAACCAATTGCCCATGACCACTGGAAAGCATAGGCAATAGCCTAGGCGGAGCCTATGTAAACATAGGCGATAGCCTAGGCGGCGCCTATGTAAACATAGGCAATGGGATGGGCGGCGCCTATGTGAAGAATTCAAGTGACTTAAACACTCCGTTTTGGGGACAAAGTGGTCCTTTTCCACCCTTACTTAGCCCTAAAACATGAAATTCAGTTCCAAGGACCCCAAAATACACCTCCATTCATCTAAAGTGTTCAAGGATTCTCCTTAGGGTTTCAAAATAAAAACCCAAATTGTTCAAGATTCGACCGTAGGTTTTCAAAGATAATTTCATATTTGGAATCACCAATCCACAAACTCCAAGAAACATCTATTATCCTTGGAAATAGAGGTACGTGGCGTTATCCTAAAATCTCATGGGTGTAGTTTTTATGAACATGCATGCTTTTAAATGGGGGTTTTCAATCAAATGCTAATAACTTGTTTTCATTATGATTTCTAAGTCATTTTTCTTTATGTCATGGGAATTGTTTGCCTATATACTTCAATGGTTGAAACCATGCATATGTGATTTGATATTTTCCATGGAAGTCTGATAAATATGAATGATAAATTGCTTTCAAATTCCCATGATAATGTCTTGATACCCCATATCATATTGTGACCAATAAAAGAGAGCATGGATTTGAAATAAATATTGTTCACCACTTGTAAATGATGAAGCACCTTGGTTTTACATGATAATGCATATATGGAAGTGATATTTATGACTTGCAAGTCGGGTATGACGATACCCTACAGAACATGATATGTGATTGAATCAGAGGAAATTTGAATGCATTGATTTTACATGAGAAAGGTGGATGCCCGAAGAAGGTGTTTGAGTGTAAGGGCTCATCACTAGAAAATGTGGTTGCCAACACGGAGATTTGTACCAGGCTAAGTGATCTTATGTACTTGACTTTATGTCATTCCCAAATTGGGACTATAGGTAAGAGCCCGGGCTAAGTGTCTTGGGCACTACCATTGGGTCGAGACACCAAGCTACATGATCTTGTGTGTCTCTCCCTCACTTATACTCTAATCTCGGCGGCAACCGAGGTTAGACAGTTGGTGTAAATTATGTAGGGTATTCCACCTAGCTCAGTTGCATTTCATTGTTGTTGAGAAACTATTGTATTACGCCCATGTGTTTTCAAATGATTTGATACGAAGTTGCTTTATAATGGCTCTCAACTATATTTTGTAAAAATATTATGTTTTGTTTTGATATCTTTGCATGCCAGTACTTTTGTGCTGACCCCCTTCCCTCTCCAACCTCTCAGGTTTAGAGACTGGTAGATCATTCAGATAGAGTTGCAGAGACAAGTGGTGAGCCTTCTATGTTTCGGAAGGTCTTATGTCCTGCAGTCCTTTTATCTTATATTCAGTTTTGGGTTCTACTGGGGGCCTTGTCCCAGTTTATATACGGTTACTTGACTCAGTCATTTGTTAGAGATTTTTGCAGACAGTTGTTTAAAGGTTGATTGATGTTGGGGGAAACCTTATCTCCCTGTTATTGTTTCTTTTCATATTTATAACCATGTTTCCAAATTACTGTGTTTCTTCCACATTACTTTGATCATATGAATTAGGTGCATAATTACCAGACAGATAGGGGTGTTTCGGGCCTCCTTGGTTCGAAAAGATCATCATGGCCAGGCCTTGGTTGGGGTCGTGACAAACTTGGTATCAGAGCATGGTTCATGGTCCCAGGGTGTATGCGAAGTTGCGTCGGGTAGAGTCTTATTTATGGGTATATAGTGTGCCATACTTAACCAAAGGCCTCATTTTTGAATCCAAGCTCAATTGAACCAAAGGCCTTACTATCCTCCAAATCCAAATCCACCAAACCGTTTTGAGGGTTATGGTAGGGAGGAAAAATATGGGGATTATTGAGTTTATGTTGATGGTTACTTGAAGGTAGAATAGGAGAGGGGTAGACAAGGTGATCTAGGTTGAGAAGTGAGGGGTGGTCACCAAACCCGGGAGCTTATCCTCAATTCCATCAAAGTTTGTCTACCGATCTTCAAGGTGAGAGTGATACTGAGGCATATCTTGCTTGGGAATCATCTTGTGATAGGATACTCCAAGTGAATGATCTAACCAAAGAGAAGAAGAGTTGTTACGAAATTTCTCACTTTGCTTCACCTAAGCTCTTTATCAAACCTATGGGGAACGTTCTTCACTTATTCAACCATTTCTACACCCAAAAGTCATGAACACATCACATGGAAAAACAACTTCAAGAGGGTCTATCACAAACATCACATGAACTCCACATACTAGGGTCAAAGCTCATAAATTTTGTAGGCAAACATAAATCAAAACTCAACAACACATTAAACATCCATTTCAACTCATACAAATCATTAACAACTCATAAACATAAAA
>NW_025838640.1:0-2793 GCF_002878395.1 Capsicum annuum | reverse complement strand
ATATATATATATATATATATATATATATATATACATATACATATATATATATAATTTAATATTCCATAAAAATAGAATACCAAATGATATTAATATCTTGTACCAAACTCAATCCCGAATATCGAAATATTAAAATTTTACTTCCAAATACAATACAAAATACAGAATTACCGAATATCAATTACCAAAATTTTTTATTTAAGTTCGGTAATTTGGTTTTCGATAAAAATACCCAACCCTCCCCCACCCTCTGCACCCCCTATACGACAACACCTCATTCCCTAAAAATATAGTTTTAAAAAAAAGTTCATTTTTTTTCATTTTAGGAACCCACATCCCTTCCCTACCCCCACAATCTACACCCTACACCCCATACCCACACCACTCCCAATTTATTTTAAAACATTTATTTCTTTTAAAAGTTTTTTTTTAAGAGAATTAATTTTTTTAAGAAAATTATTACCCCACCTCCACCCCATGACATTCTCCTTTCCCAAAAATTTATTTTTTTTTTTAAAAAATTGATTTCTTATTTTCTAAGAAAAATTCTTATATCAACCCCATCCTAAGCCCCGAACCCCTACCCCACAACTCTCCCTAAAAAAGAATTTTATTTTAGAAAATAATTAAATTTTTAAAAAATTCTTACTCCACCCCACCCCACCTCTACTCTCTACCCACTCGCCTAACTTCCCAACCCCATCATAATTTGATTTCTTGAGTTGGGTTTACAAGGGGAAAATATTAATATATTAATATTTTTTAGACTAAGAGGGTCAAATTGGGCAGGTCAAGACCAACCCAAATTTTATCCATTTCAACCCAAAGTTAATTTGGGCTGGTCATAACCAAACCCGATAGCCAATTCAACCCATTTAATAATCTCAATCTCAACCCAACCCGCCCATTTGATACCCCTAGTTCTCGACCTTTACTTGTTGACAATAAAGGCATCAAGCTATATACCCTCTAATATCTCTTCGCATACCACTCCACTAGAAATGCTTCCTCAAATTCCTATATATCTTAGCTGTCCAGGGCGAATAGAGTATCTGGAATTTTGAGCCTCACAAAAAATCAATTGAATCAAATCTCTAACCCTTGGAATTCAAATACGACCGTGAAACCTCAAGACACCCTCAAATTCTATGGTAGCCTTCCCAGACTCACTTTCTAACACCTACCCTCAAATACTATGAAGCCTATTGTCCTCAAACTAACAACCATAAATTTTATCCAACATGGTAGATCTGGTCTCAATACTAGTAATGATCCTCTGAGGGTCAGAAATATCCAAACAAACCATCAATTTAGCTAAGGACTTGATGTCCAAGGCCAATGGATGCTGCAAAACTAAAAGAAAGCCAAAGTTAGCCATACTCATTAACTTTTAGCTCAAGGAATATGCTACCACATTCTCCTTTTCCAGATAGTAGAGAATAGAGATATCATAGTCCTTTGGCAATGTAATCTATCTATGTTTCTATGAATTAAGATCCTTCTAGGTTATAATATACTTAAAAATATGGTGATTAGTAAGATCTCACAATGAAGCCCACATAAATAATGCCTCCAAATCCTAAATGCAAACACTACTACTACTAACTCCAAGTCATGAGTAGGGTAGCTACACTCATGCACCTTCAGCTACCTTGGTGCATATGCAATAACATAACCCCACTTTTTTAGTACCCACCCAAAACTAAAACCAAATGTATCATAATAAATAGTGAATCCCTCTCCCTCGAGTAGAAGATAGAACATGAGCTGAAGTAAGTAAATCCTCAGGCTTCAGAAATGAGTTAGTAAATCAAAAGTAAGTAAATCCTTAGATAGAGATGCATACCAGATTTACTTCAATCACCAATGAGTTACACCACTTAGGAGAAGTGATTTCTTTGTACAAATAGGTGAGACAAATTCTGAGTGGTCTATCCAAATCCTGGGAAAGTAAAATGGATGCAACCACTGAGGCAAGGGACCTGAAAACTCTCACTATGGATGAACTTATTGATAATCTAAATACACATGAACTCAGGATGTAGTAAAGTAAAAAAAAAAGTAAAAAGAGGAAAACCTCTGGAACTGAAGAAGACACTGATGCTACCTATTTGGTAAAACAAATTGTTAGAGTAATAAATAAATATTGCTAGTTTCAAAGAAGAAGAAGTAGAAGCAAAAAGGGAGGCACTGTGGTTGTTTGTCACAAATATAGAAGTCCTGAGCATTTTATTAAGGACTGTCCAATGCACAAAGTGGAATATCAAGAATATCTAAAGATTAGAGGAGAAAAAGGAAAGAACAGGACCACGTCCCTGTAAAATCAGGAAGAAAGGCTGTAGATGAATATGAAGTAAAACAGGCCTTAGCTGTCTGGCAAGATTCCTCCCGTGAATTTGATAAAGTTGAGAAGACTATAAATGTGTCTATGCTAGCTGTGGAAGATAGTGAGGTTATCTATGATTCCTTATTTGCTCTTATGTCAAACACTAAAAATGAAGAAGAAAATGAGGTAACTCTATCGAACATTAAGGAAAATTTTGATAACTACTCTACTATAAAGATAAAGAAGCTAGCAAATGCATTGATTGATTCTGTGTGTGAATTGTATACTGAGAAAAATGCTCTAAAAGAGAAAACAGAGAATCATAAGCTTGAATTAATTACTTTAACTCTCTAGATATCTGAAATAGAAGAATAATTTGCTAAGTTGAAATCTAATAGCCTATGTTTATTGAGTCAACTGGAGAAAGTAATTAATTCTGATGATAAAGGGAAGAAAGAAGCTTTAAA
>NW_025838639.1:0-1737 GCF_002878395.1 Capsicum annuum | reverse complement strand
TGTCCTACATGTTTACTCTATGGTTCATCTTAATTTTATTTGCACATGAATTTGTGTAATTAAAAAATATCATGTTATACTACGAGCCTAGTCTTTAAAAGATTTCGACAATTCTTAAAGTAGGGGCATTGTGTGGATAACGAAATTTTATTAAATTTAAATTCGTATGAAATTTAGATTATATTAAATTCAAAACATATTAGTCCCAAATAAATATTGTGGATTAATATAATTGGAGTAATTATTTAAATCCAAACATATATGGATTTAAATGAAGTTCAATCTTTATTGGACTAGTCCATTAGTTTGGGCTACAAAATGAGGAGTCTACTTTGCTAAATCCAGGATATTGTCATATTCTAGAGGCCAAAATAAGTGTCACGTGTCAAATGACGTGGCATGCCAAGTCAAGGAAAGAATCCAATAGGACCGTGCCACATGTCAAAATGATGCAGCAGACCCATGAAATCAAAGCCAATAAAAGATGACATGTCATTTAAATCTGATTAGTCAAAGGAAGTTCATATTATCATGACTCTACCCTTCCCACAACTATAAATAAGGGTCTCATAATTCTTTGAAGGACCCCAGAACCCTAACAAGTAGCAAGAGAAAGCTCGTGGATCAAACACCGCAATTTCTCTAAAAAGCTCAAGCATTCAAATCAAGTTCATCAAGATTCCAGATCAAGACCGCAATATCCAAGAACAGGCTCAAAAGCTCTTGAAATCAAGCACAAGTCAAGATCATGTCCCTTAAGTCCATCAAATCAAGTTCAAATTCAAGAGTAAGCTTTAAGTCCTTGAATTTATATTTGAAAAGGTGAATCTGAGGATTATAGAGATTGTAACACTCGCATTGAAATCAATAAATTAATTGTTGCAATATATTTTCTTATCTCGATTTATTTATTTTCGGTCTCGAAAATTTTATTGTCCAACAAATTTTGGCATGCCCAGTGGGACCAAATCTTCCCTTCATCTCTTCTCTCATAAATCATAAATCATATGTGTAAATTTGTAGCCGCATCAAATCTGCAGTCGCATCAAGATGGAAGCTCTATGGGTACTTCAAGACTCATCATCAAGTACACTTCGACAAGCCTTGAAGCAGGGGGCATTTGTAGACATCTAAAATTTGTGGGACTCTATAAAAAGAATCCAAATTCTATTAGAGTTCTTAGAGTCTAATTTACCCTAAACCCTGAATTAAGCCTATATAAAGAGACAAATATTCTCTTAAAGAGACATCTTGAATATCTCAGAAATTCGGGATATTCATAGATCAAAATCCTTTTTCTTGATAATCAAATACATCAAGAAGATTCATATTCCTATATTCGAGAAATACGTTACGACCTTCGAATTATGGAGATTCATATTCCTATATTCGAAAAATATGCTACGACCCTCGAATTATGGAGAAAATCATGAGAGATCGATCAAGGGAGGAACAAATTTGTAACCACAATCGTTTATCAATAAAAAATTCTTGTTTCTTCATGTTTTATTTGTGATTGTAATTTATTATTCATCACTGTAAAATTTGTTTGTGGACATCTAAAATTTGTGGGACTCTACAAAAAGAATCCAAATTTTGTTAAAGTTTTTAGAATCTAATTTACCCTAAACCCTAAATTATGTCTATATAAAGAGGCAAATATTCCCTTAAAGAAGCATCTTGAATATCTCAGAAATTCAGGATATTCATAGATCAAAATCCTCTTTCTTGATAATC
>NW_025838638.1:0-1418 GCF_002878395.1 Capsicum annuum | reverse complement strand
TACATAAAAAGGAAGGAAGGCTAATTTGTAAAGACTTTTCTCATGAGGCACAAAAAACTAAACCCACCCACTATTGGGGCCATCCTATGTAATTTCCTGTATTAAATTGAGAGCTAAAAATATAACAACCTATTTTTTGATGAAATATATGAAATTTATTATTTTGAGTGATTTGACTATTTTATCCCTTTTTGTAGTTGCATTGTAGTATTTCTGAGGTGTGAGGGTGATTGACATAATTTCTGATGTATTTTGGTATCATTTATGTGATAGTATGATTTTTGATGGCTTCGAGAGCCTTATTTTGGACTTATGCAAATATTTTTGATCCGTACGACTGGTGGTTGAACGGACATGTCAGCAGCTCCAAAATATTGATTTTAGGCTAGGTAGACCTTTATTTCGGGTCTCGATGCACCCAAGCTCATTTCGACCTGCTAGTCGGAAAGTTGAATAATTGGAAATATAGATTTGGAACCCACATTTGGTCGAAATAACCTCAGATGGAAAATCCAACTACGCCAGCAGCTCTAAAATATTGATTTTAGGGTGGTGACATGTTTGGTGTGATTTTATGGCTTTTAAATCTCATTTCAATTATCGATTTAGAAAATTATAATTTGGGGTTTCAGGGGTCAACTCTGTGAAAACAATATTTTTTTTCAAAAATCTGACCTATTTAATACGTCTGGAATATCAAATTTAGTGTGTTTTCATAGTTCGTTTGCATATATCTGACTCCGAATGAATTTCAATAGCTGGTGCAGAAAAATCTGCACTATTAAAACAACCTTTTGGATCCATTTTGCTCATTTTTCATCTTGCCTTTTGGAAGTTAAACCCTAAAATAGCGTGGGATCTTAAAAGTGAACTTGGGAAGCTAAATTAACATCTATTTCTTGATTCTATTACGGATTTAAGATGAGATTTCATTTTTTGTTACTCTAATTCCTTGATTAATTTTTCAAAACTCTAAAAATCTTAGGACTTGATCCCAATTTTACTCCTTTTCACTTTAATAATATTTTTATCTTATAATTACTAGTTTTCATCAATTTAACATTTAAAATAATTTCAATTCTTGATTTTAACCCAGATTTCGATAAAGCTTAAAAATATTTTTTCTTCGAGTTGAACCTCATTTTTTACTCGATTTGACTTGGATTTTCAGCTACAGGTTTTTAAATATATGGGAAACACATTTTTGAAGTAAAGTTATGATTTTTCCTTCTTTTTCTAAAACCCATTGCAGGGTCCGTTTTGACCTCGAACCAAATATAGTCAATATGTGTGTCTTTGGTTTTATTTTGATGTGTAGATTCCATATTTGATATTTTTAGTAAAGTTCAAGACCATTCGTGGAAAGGAAGGTCGTGGGTTTGAAGTGTAGCGAACCGGTTTCGGCTCGAGGTAGGTTA
>NW_025838637.1:0-1914 GCF_002878395.1 Capsicum annuum | reverse complement strand
TTTTGGGCAACAATCGAATCACCCACTGGGGTAAAAACTAGGATAGGCTCAAGAATAATCTCAGGACTCATTTCAAAATTCACAGCAATCAAAGGTGTAACATATGAGAAACTGGATCCAAGATCCAACAAAGCATACACATCAAACTGAATTATACGAAGCATACCAGTAACAACATCGGGAGAGTCCTCCTAGTCCTGGAGGGACGATAAAGCATGGAATCTATTCTGGCGCTGCCCACCAGCATTGCTAGAAGAGGCGCCCTGAGCTGGGGCTGGGCGAGTCGCTGGAACTGGAGCACTAACAGTCTGAGTCTAGGCCTGAGGGCGATAGTCACAATGCCCTTGTCCATCCTGTGGACAATCTCTAACTTTGTGACCCATGTCACCACACCAAAAACAACCCTTCTTCTCACCCCAACACTCACCCGAATGAGCCGTACCACACTTAAGACACAGGGGATGATTTGGCTTACTGCCAGTACTGTACTAGGACCTGTATGTATATGACCTGCTACCTTACTCCTGCCTACCTCTAGGAACGAGAGCAATAGCAGATGACGGTGTTGGCATAGATGAACGATCCTGATACTGAGAGCGACTCCCTCCCTATAATCTAGTCTAACCCTGTACGTGCTGCTCGAACCTAGCTCTCTTATTCTCTCTCATTCTATCTCTCTCCTTAATCTTGTCTGCTTTAATCTGTTGGGCATGAGTCATCAGCCTAGCAAGATTCATCTCACTATCCAGCATAGCAGACCTACACTCCTTAACCACATAACTAGACACTCCAGTCACAAACTTTCTCATACTAGCTCGATTATCAGCCACTAAGTCAGGAGCATACTTGGACAACTAATTAAACTTTAGACAGTACTCCCTAACAGTCATAGAGCCATATCGCAGGTTTATAAACTCTTCCACCTTCCCCTCTCTCATCTCCAAAGGGAAAACTTATCCAGGAATGCATCCTGGAACTCTTGCCAAGTTGTAGGGACAGCTCCCTTACCTCTACCTTTCGTCCAAGAAACAACCCAGTCATAAGCAAGGTCTTTCAACCTATACGTATCCAACTCCACACTATGTTCCTCAGATACATGCATCACCTGAGTAATCTTCCGCACCTCCTCTAAAAATAACTGTGGATCCTTATCAGACTTGGACCCATAAAATTCTGGTGGATTCATCCGCATGAAGTCATGGATCCTGGCAGCAGTTGAATCACCTCCCTGCTGCTATGGAGCCGGGGAAGGGTTGGCCTGAACATTTGCAGTAACAGCTTGGGCCAGCACCTGAAAGACTGCCCGAAATTCAGCATGAGACATGTTTTCATTCAATGGGTCAACAGGTTAAGGTTGCTGACCATCATTATTTCTTCTCGCTCGATGTGGAGGCATATTTCTGAAAGAGGAGAGCACGAATCAATAGCAGAGAGAGATACTTTAAGCACGATAGACTTCAGAAAGAAAGAATCACACTTTTTCCTAAAACATCTTGTAGCCTCTTGCTCATAGATGTAGCGCGCTACACACCAATGATCAAGACTCTACTTAACACGGCTTGTCAGACTCTCTAGGACACCTTAAAACCTTAGGCTCTGATACCAAGTTTGTAACGCCCCAGAAAATGGGTCCCGGAGCGTCACACTGTGCTTAAGGCTATGATTAGCCCCAAGCTAACCCTTTGAGCCATTTTCATTCAATTCAACACAAATCAATAGGGTTTCCATAAATAACTCTCAAATATCAACAGAGTAATCATCATCCAAGAATAAAAGAATTTCAGAAAGATAACAAAATACGACTTATTAGTCAACTCCCAACATCTATATTAGTCTAACAAGCCTCTAAGAAAATCAATAAAACCAGCGATCCATTGAGACATGCCCCAACTAACTCATACTCAGTTATCAAAT
>NW_025838636.1:0-1828 GCF_002878395.1 Capsicum annuum | reverse complement strand
TCAATTACAGAACTCAGTAAACTCAGTCCAGTTCAGTCAGTCAACACTATCAGTAACATTTCAGTCAATCCTAGTATAGTCTAGTGATCAGTTCAGTATCTATTTAGTTGGAAGTAGGATTAGCACCAAGCGAACCTAAAGAAGGGGGCTCACCTGCCAATTGAGGGTGTGATCTTTAATAGTAGTCCCTTAGTTCCAGAACTACGTAGATAGCGTAGGTTAAGTATATCAACCTGCCAGTTGAGGGTTGATAAAGTGTTCACCTGCTATTTGAGGGTAGTACATATCTCACCTGCCAGATGAGGGTGATTCTTTAGTGGATCTACATGGCCATTATTAGTACTCGTGGCACGGTTCTAACACCCTTCCAACTAAAGTCACAAGTTAGACCCCAACTTATTTTATAATCTGGGTATGTCGGTTAGATGAACACTCCCACAGTTTCAGTTTCAGACTCAGTACAGAACTCAATTCAGTTCTACAGAATCAGGACTTCCAAAAATAGTCACCCAGTTATCAGTAATACAGTTAGCAGTAAACTCGGATATTAGTCACTCAATTATCAAAACTTAGTATTCAGTTTTAGTATGAACTCAGATACAATATATATATATATATGCACAAGATTGCATTGTAACGCCCCAAAATCTGGTTTCTGGGATGCCACACGGTACTCCAAACTACAAGTAGTCTTGAGCTAACCCTGGCTACTTTTCTACTAAAATCTGAACCTCAACATAAGGAAAATATAAATATGGAAACATAATAAATTCGAAAATCTTATCTGAAACGTACTAATCTCACAAGTCTTGGTAAAACAATACTGAAGGATCTGGATACTGAATCAAAAGTCTAAAACTAAATCTAGTAGTCCGCCAACCCTCTACTAATTGAGTCCAGAGATTCACTAGGATAGGCCCCAGTTGATTCAAACTGTTTGAAATGAATAATGAAATATCTACTAATAAACTGAAAATCTGGATAGCTAAGTCCCTGAGCTATGAGGACTTACTAACTGCAGGGATATAGATGAGATGCTCGAAAATCACTCACGCTGCTGAGAATGAGCACCTGAACCTACATTATGAGACAATGTAGCATATAGACGTATATGTGGATCAGTACTTTGATGATGTACTGAGTATATGGATTCATCAAGTCATATGAACAATATGGATTCTTTATCTTAGCTTAGGACCAAAAGGTCAAATCTTTATCAAAAATCTGAGAATAATCTTATCATAGGGTGTGCGTAGCACAAACAATCTTGAAATGACAATCTTTAATTAGGGATTAATGACTCATGCATCAAACTCTCACATTATAATATCGTACTATTCATGCTTGATAATGTAAACATTGATAAAATAATTCCAAATCTGGAAATTACTAAAATATGCATGAAATATGAACATAATCATGTAATTAAACTTTTAAATCACTGGAAATCCCATAATCTTATAAATAGCAATACTGGGTATAAACCCTAACTTCAATTTCATGGAAAATTACATAAAATTTAGTAAAGTCATAATTAAAATAAGTTTTGGCCACAAGGGTGAAAGGATTATCCTTGTTGAAGAACCCCACATACCTTAATTGGTGATCTTTTATGAAAAACTTGAATCTTGGATTCCTATTGATGCTTTGGGGATGAATTCTTAGAGTTCTTGAATTGGGGATCCTTAATCTTGAATATACTTGGAGAATTAATAGAGGAATTTGGATTCTTGGGAAGAAAGTTTGATGAACTAGGGTTTTGTTTGAGAGAGATTTGATGAAAAGTGGATGTAAAGTGCTTTGGAGGGGTTTAATTCATTGTTTAGGA
>NW_025838635.1:0-3144 GCF_002878395.1 Capsicum annuum | reverse complement strand
AGGGATATACAATAATACCATATCTGTATATAGCTAGATATACATATATATAGATAAAAGGTCAACTCAAAGCACATCCTAGACCATCATATCTTTATTTTTAAGGCCTTATTATAATCCTATAAGATTTAGTGGTAACATACTAAGGGTTTCAAATCCATTTTCTCATCATGAATTTATCATGCATAATAATGAAATCGTGAGATAAAAGAGGCTGGAATCATACCTCAAATCTTGATACCGAATGAATGACCAATCTGTCATAAGATGGACATAACAATGATAACAATAATATCAATAAAAACACAAAACTAAATATTCTAGACAACTATATACATAGTCGAGCCTTTGTATGCCCCCACCACCCTAGGATCAGAAGCTTCAATTAGCATACAACAATATAAGAAATAATCATCACCTTTATCTATGCATCCTTCCCATCCGAGTTGGTTAACATAGGAGCATAATGGTGATAGGTGATGCACATGCAAGTATGAATGCAATAGAATCCATAACATCACAATACCATCATCATAACCAACACTGTCATATCTATCCTCATCATAACAATCACAATCATCATCATCATCATCATAACCATCCTCATCATAATCATCCTCCAGTATTGTCAAGTGTATATATAAAATGTCATACATAAGGTTAGCTAGACTCAAACTGATAGATGTATACATAGGCACATAAATATAATCATTCTCTAACTTTGTTGGGTCTATAATCATAATCATCCTCTGGCCTTGTCAGGTATCAATATCATCATCATATCATCCTCTAGCCTTGCCAGGTATATAAGCATATCAGAATCATAAATACATATATTTATATAATATTAATAATAAAATCTTTTATCGGGTTTTACCTAGAGTTTATATGATAAAAATAAATGCACGGACGCATGTCGTGGATAAAATGAGTATAAATCCATAAGTCCCTTGCCCAAAGTTTTTGGGACTAAATTATTATAAAAGTGTAGAAAGAGTCAGAATATCTCATGACAGATGTAAATATTAGTGTCAAATGAAGGACCAGAATTAGTCTTGATCAAATCTATAAAACATCATTATTAGCCTCTTTTATGTATGTAAATTATCCATTAAGTTAGGTAATTATTATTGAAAATAAATCTATTATTAACCCTTCATTAGGAAGAATAGTCATAATATCGTATTCTAACTAGAATCACATCATTTGTTGACATAATGATCATGAATGTACCAAATCTATGCATGCCATAAGCAGTATTCAAATATTGGAATCATAAGCATTATACCACATCTTTCTCCGTCCCATACTGGAGAGATATGTATATAAACATATATATATATATATATATTCATAAACTACAAACGTATCCTTTACAAGGATAATTACTTCTTGAATATCCAACTAATATCATAGCACGACCGTTGGCCCTATAATATTTCTGAAATAATATAACATCGTAATCACGGCCTTTGACCCATATATGTATCCAAAACTCATATCAATGGTCATGTTAGTAAGCCATTTTGTATTTACAAGTCATAGACCAAATATGAGGAATAACTTATTTATAGGTCTTAAAGCATATTTGTAATATTCTCACACCTAGGAGGCATATTATAAGTGAGGCATTTCACATCTAGGAGATAAAACATACCACTAGGCCATAAATCATAACTCTGAGGTCATCACATCTATATGGCATCTCACATATAGATCATATTCATGAATATGAGGGATGTCATCTCTATAGGCCAATTACCATATTTCAGAAGAATATCGTCTCTAAAGGCCCAATATCATACCTAGAAGGAAATAACATCTCAAAAGGCTCGATATTATGTCTTTGAGGAAATAGCATCTTTAAAGGCCCAATATCATATCTAGGAGGAAATAATATCTCTAAATTCCCAATATCATGTCTAAGAGAAAATAACATCTCTAAAGTCCCAATATCATAACTAGGAGGCAATAACATCTCTAAAGGCCCAATATCATTTCTAAGAGAAAATAATATCTCTAAAGGCCCAATATCATATCTAAGAGGAAATAACATCTCTAAAGGCCTAATATTACTTATATATAGAATATCATGGTCATAAGACATTAATCATAATCTGGGGAAAGTCATCATAATTTACCAAACCATGAAGTAAACTTATTCTAAAGGCTCAATAGTCTCAACTATGCCTAGCATCCTCAACTAAGTCTACAAAGGATAACACAAGTCTTGGCCTAAGTGGGCTGCACAATCCCAATTCTAATCCTCAATTTCCATATCTAGGTAATCTACACCCGAAAATAGGATAAGGTATCTAGTTCCACTTCTAGATTTCAAGTAAGCCATAACTAATCCTAAGATGGGAACTTCGTAAAAAAAACATAGGCATTTGAGTCAACTGTACCCAAATTAAAGTTTCAAGATCACTAGACTAGCCTAACTAAGGTTAATCATACTAACCATGATTCCAACACTTAAACCACTTCCCAAACCTAACATCATGTCATACCCATTCTACAAATTCTTCCAATCTAGGGAGAAGGCAATAGGATTCCACAGGGCGTTAAGAATTCCACCTTACGGGTTTAAAACCCTTATCTAATCCTAAAGAAATTAATAATCAAGGCTAATTGATTTTACCCGTAATCAATCTTAACATTCACATTCACACGCAATATATATCACACATTATTTATGTAGAAGAGTAGATAGAAGCGTACCTTAAATTTGGACTGTAAATCCATACATCATTCACTAATGTCCATCTTCACTTTACAATCCCAAAATATTGTTACCCTATAAAAATTGCAATCTACTCGTCAATACGAGAATAACAATATCTATATTACACCATTGTACTTCAGGTCCAAAAATGACATCAAAAACCCCAAGTGGGTTCCACTTATGTAAAATACGTTTTCTAGGCCAACCCAACATAATATCAAGCTCATGGAATTACAGCCATCAAAAATGAGTGAAAATCAGTCAAACTTTTGGCTAAAATTAAGCCCTAAGAGGATTTGGTGTTTTGGGTCAAAAACTAAGAAATTCATCAATAAAGTGATAAAATCTTACCTTAATTCAATTGATAGTCATAATAATAGATGTTTAGCAAGCTCCCAAGTCACCCACAAGACTCAACT
>NW_025838634.1:0-2221 GCF_002878395.1 Capsicum annuum | reverse complement strand
TACGCATGCATCAGATATGCATGTTCAGAATGTTATGTTCAGCTTATCAGTCATATCAGTCATGAGATCATGTTCCAATTATTCATGTTTAGTATGTACGTTAGTTTAAGTTCTTCCCCTCATTCGAGGATGAATGTTCTCAAGGGGGAGATATTGTAATACCCGTAACTTTTTCCTAGCTTGAAATCATCTCAAAGATGTTAGAATTTTCTTTGAAATATGAATCTGTTTTTGTACATATGGTATTTTCAAGATTCTCACTTTCTATCACGTGGTAAATTGAATAAGCTTTCCACCGATACCAATTTCATCAAAATCCGATATTAAGGGAAGAAGTTATGGACATTTCAAGAAAGCAGTTCGGACTACCCAGAACCAACGGATAGGTCGACGGATCGTCGCTAGCTCGATGGACTGTTGGAGCCCACCGTCACACTGAGTTAGTGGACTTGCTTTCTACCCAAGAACAACGATAGCATCTAATGGACTGTCGCTAGCTCAATGGACCGTTGGAGCCTGCCGTCGCACTGAGATAGTGAGATTCATTTCTACCTAGGTCGATGGTCAGGATGGACGGACCTTCACAGTACTAACGGACCATCACCCTAGCCCATTACACCATATGTTCAGTATTTCCAGGCTATTTTAAAAGGGGTATTTTGGTACTTTACCACCCGTTTATATACCTAGTTAAATTTGGCCAAAAACTACATTCTCCTTATTCATTCATAACATCAAGATAGGGTTTCTGTCAAGATCAAAAGCCAAGAACTAGGGTTAAATCCTTCTTCCAAAAATTCAAGAAAATTCAAGAACTAGTTTAGAAATTCTCCAAGAACCTTCAAGGATCTATTATCCCAGTATGCATAGTATTCATTCATGGACCCATTTCATCCATGAATCCCAAGAATACCTTTTCTAAGTTCAAGTTTATGGATTTCCTTTATGAATTTCATGACTGGCCTGGTCTTCTTCATGCTGATAATGAGTAATTAAATTCTATTCCATGTTGGGTGATAAATGCTATGTGGGTTTTATTTGTATAGATATAGATTTATGTAAACCTATGACTAAACCCTTGAATGATGAAATTAGAATTGAATCATGATGTTTAATTATTGTATAATGTTGTCCACATGTTCCATGCTTACCATGTGTTTGATTAAATGCCTATATGAAGGAAAAGTGCCCAACTAGCATGGTATCATAAAACCCCCATATATGTACAAGTTCATGTGTATCACATGTTTGATGAAATGCTCAATGAATAAATTATGGATTGTGCTATTAGTCATGTGTTCAAGTTAGTCATGTGCAATACCCGTGCTTCTTCTTGGCTTGAAAATCATCTCAAGGATGTTAGAACTTTCTTTGAAATAAGAATTTATTATTATACATGTCGTACTTCTATAATTTTCACTTCCTATTATATGGGAAATTGAATAAGCTTTCCATCGATATATAATTCTCCCTAATTCAACACCCGGGCGAAGAGTTAGAGTCTTTTTAGTGAGACAGTGTTTGACCTGAGCCTTCAGCACATCGCGGAAATAGCTCAAATGGCAATTGTCAAATTCTAGTGTTGCTCTGTGATACTGGCGCGTCGCACCAAACTTCCAGGTCATATACACGGTGGAAACGCGATAGCTCCACATCGCGCCACCATGCAGTTTCCCATTTGTCAATTTCCAGTGACACGGTGCGATACGCCGCATCGCGCCAAGGGGTCCGATTCAGGAAACTGTACTAAAAATAAATTACTTTTCAAGGGTTAAAAGGGTCAATTCACCCCCTATATAAGCTTCCAAACATGGGATTTAGCCCTTATTCATCAAAAATATTGACGTTTTTCTCAAATACTCTCAAGAACTCAAGCTAGGATTTTCATAAAAGGTCCAATTTCAAGAAGGTTTCACCATCAATCTTCATGAAATCACGATCTAAGGTATGCATAGTGTTCATTCATGGACTCCATTCGTCCACTAAGTCCAAGAATCCCTTTTCTAAACTCAAGTTATGGATTTTCTATATGTTTTCATGTTTTGGCTGCTCATGTTCATGTTTGATAAATGTGAAATTGGATTCTACTCCATGATTGTTGATAGTTTCTGTGTGGGTTTAATTACTATAGCCATAGATTCATGAAACCCTAAGATTTAAACCCTTGAATGATGAAATTAGAATTGAATAATGATGTTTACATGTACCATGCCTGTCATAT
>NW_025838633.1:7937-25926 GCF_002878395.1 Capsicum annuum | reverse complement strand
TATGTTAGTATGATAGTGGTTGTGAAAGCGGGGTGATGTTTTAGGTAGGGAAGTAGATGATCTTGAATGTGAAAGTTTTACTGTGATTTTTTAGCAAAAATTTTAGGTGAGAGAGCGAAAGAAGGAGATGAACTTTTGTTATGTGAAAAAGTTAGGAAGGAGATATATGGCGAAAGTCTATATGAGAGTGATTGAAATTGTTGGTCTTAGTGGCAGATCCTCAGAGTGGGTGTAGAAATTGTACGCTTGAAGATTGTGATTGATGAAAATACAAACCAGTGCGATATAGGGTTAGTACTCCTTGATTTAAAACTTGAGTGTGTTTTACAGTAGTGATAAGGTGAAGTAAATCTTCTTAAGTGGATGTAGAATATGGAGTTGCATAGCTTAAAATAGCACCCATTTTCTCTGAGTTAGGCTTCAACATAGGAGTACTATGCAGTGGGACTCAAACTCGTGTGGTTAGATGTGTATTGGGAGAATTGTAAGTAGGAAATGATGAGTCTTGTAATTTATTGTTTGGGGTGTAGAAAAGTAGTGTCTCTAAGTTTAAGTCTTTTCGTTGTATCTTGTAAGGTGGAGAATGTTTTCTATTCTTATGTCCCCCGAGAATCTCATCTCATGTCTTTTACAAATCTTAATCAGGCCAAGGATACTTAGGAAAATTCATGTCTTACAATGTTTTGATCATGCGCTAGAAAACACATGTTAAGATCATGTCGACATCAAGTTTTGTTATCTCCTATTTCGTGCTTACATGTTTCCCTAAGAGTTATCATAAAGCTCTTTGGCTGCCTTCACATATTTTGTTGAGGAAAACTTTTCAATACCATGTTACGTTATTTATTCTATACTTTTAGAGCTTCAAAAAGTCCCTACCCATCATTTGGGGACGAATGATCCTAAGGGGGAGATAATATAATGCCTCGCACTTTGGGGTAAAGTTTGAACCGCCCTTTATACGCGTACAAACCAGAACCCAATGATTCATTGTTAATATATGTGTGATGAACAATCCTATTGTAACACCCCAGAAAATGGGTCCTGGAGTGTCACACGGTGCTTGAGGCTATGAGTAGCCCCAAGCTAACCCTTTGAGCCATTTTCATTCAGTTCAACACAAATCAACGGGGTTTCCATAAATAACCCTCAAATATCAACAGAGTAATCATCATCCAAGAATAAAAGAAATTTAGAAAGATAACAAATACGACTTATTAGTCTACTTCATACATCTTTACTAGTCTGACAAGCCTCTAAGAAAATCAATAAAACCAGCGAGCCATTGATACATGCCCCAACTGACTGATACTCAATTTTCAAATGGAAATAATTCTGTGAAACCAGCATCAGACATCACGTCCTCGAAACATGAGGACTCACCACAACAGAGGATGTAGAACAACATACCCAAAGAATCACTGTCAAACCTAGAACTGAACACCTGAACCTACATTCAGAGAAAATGCAGCCCACATCTGAAGATGTGGGTCAGTACCATGGAATGGAACCGAGTATATGGGGGTGTATGCAGTTTTATAAACATCATCATCATAAATATTTATAAGAAATATGAAGGATGTATGAAAGACTCACATAGCCCGAAGAAAATCATCACAATCATGAGAGGATGAAATAAGTACAATAACACATGTGAGTCATCAGATAATTTGTCAATCACTTTCAGCTCATCAAGAATATCAATTCTCATAATTTAAATATCATTTAAATCTTTTGAAATAATAACTTTCACAATTCCACTTTCAAATCACTTCACCATTCACCATAGACACAAGGAAACACACACACACTGGGAGATCCTATAACCGACATAAACTATGTGAGCTACATGGAGTCCAACGTACAACACACATTGGGGAGAGCTGTCCTATCCTTGCCATTGGAGTAGGACTATCGATATCAAATCCACACAAACTAGTGATTACTATATAAATTAGCCTCAGGCTCACTTCTACGGGGGCATGTAGTTCTAGGGAAGTAAGGTCGCTTTATACCTCCCACTCGATGCCAAAGATTTCTCCCAGACTTAGCTCAGATCATTTCAAAGACAATCGACAACAAAATAATTTTAGTAATATATAAATATACATCGGGAGACAATATGCTTTCCATCAATGAAAATCAACCACGTTGTGGATTTCTTTCACACTCGAGTTCAAAACAACTCCATTAGAACCAAAAGGTTAAATCATTCAAAATATCTCAAATATTCAACATCAACGTGCTTATAACACACACTTTCTAAAAAAAAATATATTTTCCAATGGGGATTCACGACCTAAATATCAAACATGATAAATATTGTTCAATATTCATGCTTTGTATCTCCACACATGTAAATTCATCTTTCAAAATCATAAACATCAAGATTTCATAATAATCATCATAAGATATGGGTTCATGCTTCAAATTTGTAAAAATCAAATATAAATCACGCCTTTGTAAGGAAAATTACTTTTGGGCACAAGAATTAAAGAGAGTTCTTGTTGAAAAACCCCACATACCTTGAATGATGAACCTTAGATCGATACTTATTTTTGAGATGTTAATCGTGCCTTTGAATGATGGTTATTTGAGTTCTTGAACTAGAAACTTAGAATCTTGAATAAATTTGAAGAATTAATGGTGAACTTTGGAGGTTCTTGAAGTTCTTGAACTAGGAACTTGGAATCTTGAATAAATTTGCAGGTATAATGGTGAACTTTGGAGGTTCTTCAAGTTGGATGCAGGAGCTTAGGGTTTTCTTTTTGAGGAAATTTGATGAAATATAACATATAATGCTTCTAATAGGCTTTAATATAGGGTTTGGAAGGATTTTGGGTGAGGTGGAATGACCAAAACGCCCCTAAAAATTATATAATTCTCGAATCTGTCCTTTGGTGGACTGTTTTGATAGTATGAAGTAAATCAACCATAACATTTTACTCCGATATCCAAATTGGATGAAACCAATTACAATAAAAACAGGACTCTCATATATTTTCGTTGATATATAGTATCTCACCCAGTTCATTGTGTACAAGCAGTTATGATCGTTTGAAGTTGACCCAAAAATTCACTTTTGGTAGACTAAAATAGATCAACCATAACTTTTTGCTCCGATAGACAAATTGGATGAAACTAATTTCATTGGAAAGAGGACTCGCAGAGATTTCCGTTGACATATAGTAGATCACCAAGATCATTATGTACAAGGAGTTATGATCATTTAAAGTTTGAGAAAAAATACGCCAGGCCTCAGTACTTTTTCCTGCATGTTTTACTGTTCACTACTATTTATGGTTCGATTGGAATGTTCATAACTCGTCGCTCGGGTGTCCATTTTGGATGATCCACATAATGTTGGAAATATTATTCGATACTCTACACAATGTTGGGTCATAATCTAAGACATTCCACACCGAAAAATTTATAATTCATTCTAGAAGATAGAACCCAACACGTTCACGCACAAAATTTAAACGAAAAATTTCCCGGGGTATTATATCTTCCCTCCCTTGGAAACATTCATCCTCGAATGACCCTAGACATTCCAAGATTAGATAGGGAATAGAGCATATAGCTGAAACCATTCGTTAGACTCATCACCACAATGTTTCTCACCCCAAATGCAACATAGAATTCATAAATTCAAGAAACTAAAGCTGAACACATAATAAATGACAGCTAAACTGCTGCAACTTTTATCAAAAGTTCATGATTTAGGAAAGAATGATACCTTCATCTTGATCGGATTTCGCGGAAAATAGGTGCGGGTACTTGGATCGCATATCCGCCTCAGCTTCCCAAGTTGTACCCTCAACAGATTGGTTTTGCCACAACACCTTGACCAAGGGAACTTCTTTGTTCCTTTGTCTTCAGATACTGAAATCAAGAATCTCAATAGGAATCTCATCAAATGAAAGATTTTCTTGAATGTCAGCACTCACAGAGGAATCCACTACCACAGCATCGCTAATATGCTTTCTAAGCATGGAGAGATGGAATATTTGATTAACAGAGGACAACTCGGAAGGCAACTCGACCTCATAAGCTACCTTACCAACACAGCTAAGAATTTTGTGAGGACCAACATAATGAGGACTAAGCTTCCTCTTCTTTCCGAATCTCTTCACCCCCCTCATGGGTGAAATTTTTAGATATACTAAGTCACCAACTTCAAACTCAAGGTCTCTCCGTCTAACATCCGCATATGACTTCTGACGACTCTGTGCAGTTTTCAAACTTTCCCTAATCAACTTAACTTTTTCAATATCCTCAAATACCGAATCAGGACCACTCACAACCGCTTCACCCACGTCGAACCAACCTATGGGTAATCTACACTTCCTCCTATACAAGGCTTCAAACAGAGCCGTGCCAATACTAGAGTGAAAGCTGTTATTATAAGCAAATTCTATCAATGGTAAGTGATCATCCCAACTTCCCTTAAAGTCAAATGCACAAGCTCTCAATATATCCTCTAAGGTCTGGATGGTCCACTCAGCCTGACCATCGGTCTGTGGATGAAAAGCCAAGCTCAAAAGCACTTGGGTACCAAGACCCTTCTGAAAAGCTTTCCAAAATTGCAAAGTGAACTGAGTACCCTTATTCGACATGATAGATAAGGGAACTCCATGTAGTCTGACTAGTTCTCGGATATACAATATAGCGTAATCCTCAGCAGTATATGAAGTATGAACAGGAAAGAAATGAGCAGACTTAGTCAACCTATCAACCACAACCTAAATGGAATCATGATGGCGTCGGGAAGGAGGTAAACCAATCACGAAGTCCATATTTATCTCTTCCCACTTCCATGTGGGAGTACTAAACTCTTGCGTCATACCACCAGGTCTTTGGTGTTCAACCTTAACCTGTTGGCATGTTGCACCCTTAGCTGCAATCGCTGCTATATCTTTTTTTATGTCACTCCACCAATAGATTTCCCGAAAGTCTTGGTACATCTTAGTGGCACCAGGATGAATAGAATATCACGTTTTGTGCGCTTCAGCCATAATTCTTTATCTCAGATCATCTACATTCGGGACACACAATCTACCCTGCAATCTTAACACACCATCTCCCCCTTGGGAGAAAACCTCTACTTTTTGGTCCTTGACTGACTCCTTCAATCTGACCAAACTAGCATTTAAGTATTGCTTTTCCTTCACTTCTGAAACCAAGGAGGATTCGGAACTACTTTGAACCCCTATACTACCTTCAGCAGAGTCAAACAACCTAACCCCCAATCTAGCCAAATGATGTAAATCACAACCTAACTTTTTCTTACCTTCTACCACATGCGAAACTCTACCCATGGACTCTCTACTTAGGGCACCCGCCACAACATTGGCCTTGCTCGAATGTATAGCACACTCATATCATAGTACTTTAACAATTCTAATCATCGTCACGGCCTAAGATTCAATTCTCTCTGGGTAAACACATACTGCAGACTCTTATGATCAGTGAAAATATAAACATGGACACCATACAAATAGTGTCTCCAAATTTTCAAAGTAAACACAACAACAACCAACTCAAGGTCATGGGTGGGGTAATTTTTCTCATAGGGTTTCAAATATCTAGAAGCATAAGCTATCACCTTACCCTTCCGCATCAATACGCAACCCAACCCAACTCTCGAAGCATTACAGTACACCACAAAACCATCAACACCATCAGGCAAAGTCAAAATAGAGGCTGAAGTGAGTCGAGTCTTAAACTCCTGAAAACTGTTCTCATAAGATTCGGTCCATAAGAACTTCACTTTCTTTTGGGTAAACCGAGTCATAGGAGACGCTATAGAGGAGAAAACCTCAACAAAATGGCGGTAATAGCCAGCTAAACCCAAGAAACTTCGGATATCAGTTAGAGCAATAGCTCTAGGCCAATTTCTAACAGCTTCAATCTTTTGGGGATCAACTCTAATACCCTCAGAAAAAATGATATGACCCAGGAAAACAACTGACCTTAGCCAAAACTCACACTTACTGAACTTGGCAAACAACTTGTGATCTCTAAGGGTTTGGAAGACAGTTCAAAGATGATTAGAATATTCATCCTCACTACGGAAGTACACCAGTATATCATCGATGAACACTATGAGAAACATATCAAGATATGGTCTGAACACTAAATTCAAGAGGTCCATGAAAGCTACTGGGGAATTGGTTAACCCAAAAGACATAACAAGAAACTCAAAATGGCCATAACAAGTTCGAAAAATGGTTTTCGAGATGTCACACTCCCCAACTTTGATTTGATAATAGCCGGAACGAAGGTCGATCTTTGAGAAATAACTTGCACCTTACAGTTTTTCAAACAAATCTTCTATTCTCGGAAGGGGGTACTTATTTTTTACGGTGGCTTTATTCAGTTGGCGGTAATCAATGCACATACGCAAAGAGCCATCTTTTTTTCTCACAAACAACACAGGAGCACCCCAAAGAGAAACACTGGGCCTTATAAAACCCTTATCAAATAGATCTTTGAGTTGCTCTCTCTATCAGGAGGTATACTTGGGAGATCATCCGAAAAGACATCAGAAAACTTATTGACAATGTTAACAGACTGGAGAGTTGGAGTCTCAGACTTAATGTCTTTGACTCTAACCAAATGGTAAATACACCCTTTGGAAATAAGCTTTCTAGCTTTGAGGTTAGAGATAAAATAACTCTTGGGTGACATAGAATTCCCAGACCATCATTATTTCTTCTCGCTCAACGTGGAGACATATTTCTAAAAGAGGAGAGCACGAATCAATAACAGAGAGAGACATTTTCAGTACGATAGACTTCTAAAAGAAAGAATCACACTTTTTCCTAAAACATTTTCCAGCCTCTTGCTCATAGATATAGCGCGCTACATACCGATGGTCAAGACTCTACTTAACGCGGCTTTTCAGACTCTCTAGGACACCTTAAAACCTTAGGCTCAGAGTGTCACACGGTTCTTGAGGCTATGAGTAGGCCCAAGCTAAAGCTTTGAGCTATTTTCATTCAGTTAAACACAAATCAACGGGGTTTCCATAAATAACCCTCAAATATCAATAGAGTAATCATCATCCAAGAATAAAAGAATTTCAGCAAGATAACAAATACGACTTATTAGTCGACTCCCAACATCTATACTAGTCTGACAAGCCTCTAAGAAAATCAATAAAACCAGCGAGCCATTGAGACATGCCCCAACTGACTGTTAGTCAATTATCAAATATAAATAATTTTGTAAAACTAGCATCAGACATCACGTCCTCGAAACATGAGGACTCACCACAACAGAGGATGTAGAACAACATGCCCAAAGAATCACTATCAAACCTAGAACTGAACACCTGAACCTACATTCCGAGAAAATGCAGCCCACATCTGAAGATGTGGGTCAGTACCATGGAATGGAACCGAGTATATGGGGGTGTATGCAGTTTTATAAATATCATCATCATAAATATTTATAAGAAATATGAAAGATGTATGAAAGACTCACATAGCCCGAAGAAAATCATCATAATCATGAGAGGATGAAATAAGTACAATAACACATGTGAGTCATCATATAATTTGTCAATCACTTTCAGCTCATCAAGAATATCAATTCTCATAAATTAAATATCATTTAAATCTTTTGAAATAATAACTTTCACAATTCCACTTTCAAATCACTTCACCATTCACCATAGACACAAGGAAACACACACATACTGGGAGATCCTATAACCGACATAAACTATGTGAGCTACATGGAGTCCAACGTACAACACACATTGGGGAGGGCTGTCCTATCCTTGCCATTGGAGTAGGACTATCAATATCAAATCCACACAAACTAGTGATCACTATATAAATTAGCCTCAGGCTCACTCCTAAGGGGGCATGTAGTTCTAGGGAAGTAAGGTCGCTTTATACCTCCCACTCGATGCCAAAGATTTCTCTCGGACTTAGCTCAGATCATTTCAAAGACAATCCACAACAAAATAATTTCAGTAATATATAAATATACATCGGGAGCCAATATGCTTTCCATCAATCAAAATCAACCACGTTGTGGATTTCTTTCACACTCGAGTTCAAAACAACTCCATTAGAACCAAAAGGTTAAATCATTCAAAATATCTCAAATATTCAACATCAACGTGCTTATAACACACACTTTCTAAAAAAAATACAATTTCCAATGGGGATTCATGACCCAAATATCAAAATGATGATAAATATCGTTCCAATAGGGGTTCATGCTTCAAATTCGTAAAACTCAAATAAAAATCATGCCTTTGTAAAGAAAATTACTTTTAGGCACAAGAACGAAAGAGAGTTCTTGTTGAGAAAGCCCACATACCTCGAATGATGAAATTTAGATCGATACTCATTTTTGAGATGTTAAACGTGTCTTTGAATGATGGTTCTTGGAGTTCTTGAACTAGGAACTTGGAATCTTGAATAAATTTGAAGAATTAATGGTGAACTTTGGAGGTTCTTGAAGTTCTTGAACTAGGTTCTTGGACTCTTGAATAAGGAATTTGATGAAATATAACATATAATGCTTCTAATAGGTTTTAATATAAGTTTTGGATGTATTTTGGGTGAGGAGGAACGACCAAAATGCCCCTAAAAATTAAATGATTCTCAAATCTGTCCTTTGGTGGACTGTTTTGATTGTCTGAAGTAGATCAACCATAACGTTTTACTCCGATATCCAAATTGGATGAAACCAATTTCATTAGAAAGAGGACTCTTATATCTTTTCATTTAAATATAGTATCTCACCCATATTATTATTTACGAGGAGTTATGATCGATTGAATTTGACCCAAAAATTTACTTTTGATAGGCTGTAGTAGATGGACCATAGCTTTATCTTCCGATAGAACAATTGGATAAAACTAATTTCATTGGAAAGATGACTCACAGAGCTTTCCGTTGATATATAGTAGATCACCCAGATCATTATGTACAAGGATTTATGATCGTTTAAAGTTGGAGAAAAAATATGTCAGGCCTCAGTACTTTTTCCTGCACGTTTTACTGTTCACTACTATTCACGGTTCAATCTGAATATTCATAACTCGTCGCTCGGGTGTCCGTTTTGGTTGATCCACATATCGTTGGAAAGCTTATTTGATACTCTATGCAATGGTGGGTCATAATATAAGACATTCTACGCAGAAAAATTTATAATTTATTCTAGAAGATAAAACCCAACACATTTACGCACAAAATTTCAACGAAAAATTTCCTGGGTATTACACCTATAGTGTGTGAATACCTTTGAATATGAATTGAGGTCACAAAAATTTCCGAACTCAAAGACGAGTTCACAACTCTTCTATCAATTAAGTTTTGATGAACATCTAAACTTGGGTCAAATTCCATTGACCATAACTTTTTGTATATATCGAATTAGGGGGCCTACTATATATCAAATGAAAGGTCTTCGAGTCTATTTCAACGCAATTGGTTTCAGCTTAATCCTATATTGGACTAGAAAGTTATACTCATTTTACTTTGAAGTGTCTGTCTGCCATAATGTGACAATGAGGCTTACGACCTGTAATACCCCATGCTTTTCCTAGCTTAATATTCATTCCTAGAATGCTAAGAGTGGGCTTCAAAAATGAATAAAATTTATTTAACATGACAATTTCCTGATTTAGACCTTCCTTTGTGTGATAAATTGAATAAGCTTTCCATCAATACCAAATTAGCGCAAATCCGACACTTGGTGAAGAAGTTAGAGCATATTTAGTAATGCAGTGTCTCACCTGGGCACTCACCGCATCACAAAGGATGCAAAAATAGCAATCGTCACATTACAGTGAAAATCCATAATATCGGCATCATGGAAAGTCCAAATTTTCAATTGTCAATTTCCAGTGGCGCAATGCAATAGCACCGCATCGGGCCAGAGTACAAATTCACACGCGTCCTTTTTCCAGTAGCTTAACGTGATTTTATCACGTTGAGGTGAAAATATAATTTCCATATTCTTGATCCATAATTTGAATGCTTGTGTCATGACTTTAATACTAAGTGTGTGAAGTTCTTATTAGGTAAATAATATTCAAAGATATCACTTAGAGCCAAAAGGAACTAAGAAAATTAGATTCATTCAAAGTTTGGTGTCCAATTCTACAAGGATCAACTTTGAAAGTGTATAAATTTTTATGTATTTAGAATCTTCCATCCCAAGATCCATCAAATTTTATATAATTGAATTATCTTTCCAACGATATCAATTTTTCCTTAATCTGACACCCGAGCAAAAAGTTATAGTCATTTTAGTATGAGGCAGTAAGCTGCCGCGATGGTACCGCATCACAACAAGGAGCAAAATTGGTATTTGGGTTACAAATTTTTTCTTTAAATGAATGAGGGGCAATGGAGTCTTTGCTCCCTCAACCCAGGTCATAATATAGCAATGTATAGCTGACATTGGGGCATGTTTTGCTCCTATTATCCTACTTTACTCCCAACAACAAACCCTAATCAATTCTCTTCAAGATTTATCCATTCCATCACCTTATATTCATGAAAACAATCAAGAATTAAGCTTTCTATTGCAAGAAGTTCAAGAAAATCATTCAAGCATATTCACAAGAACATCAATTTGAGTTATCTTCTTCAAGAAACAATATTCAAGAACACAAATACAAATTCAAGTCAAAATTATTGATCAATTCTTTATCAAAAGAAAATCCTAAAGCTCAAACTTAGTCTCCAAGAAATCAAATTTTCCTCAACAATTCTTCAAGATAGTTCAAGATTAAGAATTTTCAATTCAAGAACTCAATAACTCATATTCAAAAGCATCGTAGGAATCCAAGATTCAAGTTTTCTCATCTACGATCATCAATTAAGGTATGTGGAGTTATGAACAAGGACAGTACTTTATTATTTGTGCCCAAAACTACCATTTTAAGTTTAATTAAAATGATTTGCAATTAGGGCTCATACCATAATTTTTTTATTATTTGAAGATTATGAGATTTCAAGTGATTGAATGTTGAATTGCATGACTATTTTCATATAATTATGTGTATAATGTGATTTTCCAGATTTTTCTAATTGAGTTTAAGCATGATATTGAGATTCTTGATTTTATTATTTTGATATTGTTGAAGTATTTTCAAGAAGTTTATTGAGCATGATATTTTCTAAGATTATACCTGAGTTTGAAGCATGGGTCATTAAGCCTTATTAAGTATTGTTATTTCAATATTGATTGTGCTATGAGCACTTTATGACTACATTCTTTTAGGATTATTGATAATGATTTGACCTTTTAGTCTCAAGAATAGATATGAAATCCACTTTATAAATTCAGATTATAGATTTAGCTTTACAAATATACAGTGGGTTTTCATTGTAAACCACCATATTATTTTAAAAGTGGATTTCCCTCAGAATGAGCATAAAGATTTAATGGAAGTAGTATTTGGCACTGAGATGGGTACGTTATTACGGTTTCATACCCCAGAACTACGTGCCGACGTAGGATTTATATTGTTCCTACTTCTACGTGGGTGATATATATATGATCACTTAAACAGGTTATACTCCCTAGCAAGAGTATGACTCCTTTCCCCAATGTGAGGATTCCTCATAGGGGGACAAGAAAATTGGACTCCATGAATGCTTACATGATTTATGTCGGTTAGAAGAACCTCCCATGCTAAATAAGTTTTCAGATATCTAAACCCCTAAGATAAAGTATTTTCTCTAAAGATTAAAATACAACTTTTAGTAAAGAACAGATTGTAGAAACTGCGTAAAGGCTCAAAAACATACTCAGATATTATTTTACTGATGATTTCAATTTCAGAATTACAGCTTTTAGTTTTCAGACATAAAAAGGTGAGGGCTTTTTAACTTAGACTGTATGATTTGAGAACATCACAGAAATACAGATTTTAGAACTATGTGTTATGACTCACAAGAGTATTAGTATATGCTTTACTATTCATGATTTATGATCTTCAACATTAAGATTACTCAATCCTATGTGAATCATTTACACTTCGTATGCCTTATTTGAAAATCTATTTACTTATATATTTTTCCCTATATGCTCAATACATTCCAAAAGTAATGATCCATATATATGTCTATGTGCTACATTGTCTCATAATGTATGTACGAGTTATAGCACGCATACCATATTTAGACAGTTTGCAGATTCCATAATCCTCCTATTTTGGGGACTTTAGTTAGATGTTATTCATGCATTTTACTTTCTTACTCCTATGTATTGATTAGTGGTAGTTGGAGTCACACCCCAGCTATCTATAGTCAGTATAGTAGAGGCTTCACAGATGTCAGTTAGAGTCAGTCTTGTAATTTTAGTCCCTCTTTGTAGACTTTATCAGAATGTAAAATTGTATTAGTATTATATTTTCACAGATTCCATCATTATTATGTTTCCACATAGTAAACTCAGTTATTTCATATGTATTTAATCAGTTGCTTAATATTATGCCAGTTCATGTGTTAGCTTGGAATCACTTATGGTCATAAGCATCGTGTGAGATCTTGGGATAGAATTTTAGGGCGTTACAAACTTGGTATCAGAGCATAAGGTTCAAGTGTCGTAGGGTGTCTATGAAGCCGTGTCTAGTAAAGTCTTGTGGAATGGTACAGAGACCTCTATACTTTTCTTTGAGTGGCTACAAGGCATTTAAGAAAAGTTTTCTTTCTTTTCATACTCTAGATTGTGCTGTAAATTTTTTCCTTCAAAAACTCATGTCTACTCATGCGTTACACCAAAATTCTTCATCTATGACTTATTCTTGAGATAACATAATTAGCAAGTTCCAGTTACTCCGCAGATAATGCTCCTATATTTACTAGAAAAATTTTCAGAAGTCACATAAAGGGCTTGAGAAGATCTCTGTAGTGTGTCATAAGTCCCTCAAGTTGAAAATTATGTCCTCATCCTTATGATTTATTCAGTTGATGTAATGATTTCTTGGTTAGTGTGGCTAGTTGTATGGAAGTGATCTAGTAGGGTTGAAATGTGTATGCAAGAGCTTAATTTTATTTATTCATAATTTAGTATGATGTTGCAGGTATGATGTAGAGGTATGCCCAAGGTAATATGGGGTTTTATTATTCTTGAAATTTATTAAGTATTGTGTGGTTAGTAGTACCCTTGAATTGATAAGTATGAATAAGGCTATATGGTATATGATGTTATTTTCAGTTAACTTATGGTCTATAGATTGATGATGTTAGGTATGCTGGTGTAAGTTTAGAGATGTGATATTAGAAGACTGTGAAGAAAGCTAGTATGGTTCAGTAAGAGTTTAGAGATATCCATCTTAAGTGTTAGAATCTAAGTTGGTGAGTGTTGAAGTTGTTATATAATGACTTTTGGGGCTATAGAAATCTAAGAGTTGAACCTCAGAAGGAGATATTAACATTAGTAGTTACACGTTAAGATACAGTCCTTCAGGGTAAGTTTAGTTTTATGTGTATTGATTTACACCAGACTATAGAGTAAAGTGATTTTAGTTTAGATTAGAGTTTATTCAGTGATCCACAGACTGAGAATGAGTTTATTCTGACTGGGGCCTTGTCCCAATTTTCAACAAGTTGTTAATTTCTAATGTATTAGAGATTTTTCAAAATGAAGTAGATACTATCTAGATGCTTATGGATTTCTTTCCATATTGTTAGATTGAACTCAGAACATGGCCATGATTCTATTTGTTTACTTTCTGCATTATTCCTTATTGTATATGAATGATGTTCATAACTGTTGGATAGAATAGGGCATTGGGTCTTCATGGTTTGGGATCCTCATCGTGTCCTGGGTCCTAGCTCAGGTCGTGACAAACTTGGTATCAGAGCATGGTTCATGGTGCCAAGGTGTCTACGAAATCATGCCCAGTAGAGTCTTCCTTATGGGTGTGTTGTGCACCACACTTATAATCAAGAGTCTACTGGGCTTTTAGGAGTTGTTTCTTATTATTTCATAATCTAGTTCGTGCTATAGAGTTTTCCATAAGAAAGTTATCCAAATTCATTCCTTGTTCTAATTTTATGGGCCATGCCTCACTATCGAGGCAATATAAGTCTAAGATTCTAGCTCCCCCAATGATTTGGTTCTCCTTGATTTAGTTATCCATAAAGTTATGAGATTGCACAAGGACTTGAAAGGAGTTTATTAGTGCTTCAAGGTGTATTAATTTGAGCGTATGCCTTTATTTTGATGAAATCATGCTTTCCACCCTGAGGTACAAAGTCTTTTCAGTCCCTATTCAAAATTGTTATTACAGATGTCTTGGATAAGGGTAATGATGTGTAGTAGAATGTTGGAACTGTATTTCTACCTGAGTAGTAGTATATGTTAAAGTGTCATGACCTATCAGTAGTGATTTTGGCCAATAAGTTGGTGATCTGTAGTCACAAGGTTAGAAGTCAGAGTGAAGGTGACTTTGGTGTAAATAAATAGTTTTAGTTGTTTAACCATTAATTAAGGGATGGTTTTTTTTCATAGTGATAGACTAATATGGTAACAATAATTATAGATTCTATGGTAGTCTATGAACAAAGCGACTGGACATGATTATTATTTGTTCAAAATAGAGAAGGATCTTAAAGTTCATAGTTATGGTGGTTGTAGAAATCATTTATAAGTGGTAAGTGGAAAGGGGTAGATTAGTCAATAGGTTATGGGTAGAGACTCGTTGGTGTCTATTGAATTTTTAAGGTAATTTTGACGTATGAATGGGTGAGTAAATATGATGTGAGAAAGTGGAATATGTTGATAACATCGCAATGGGTTAAAATATGAGATTAAGATCGACTATCCCTATTATGTGGCCTTACCTCCCTTGATTTTTCCTTTCTCAAGTAGTCGTAAACTGGTACTTTATGTGAGAAGGTATGTAGTGGATTTTGAGTTGTAATAGTGAGGTTATGGCGGGGTTGTGATTGTAGGTAGTAGCTAAGTGAAGTGAAGCATTTGGGATGATTTCCCAATTTAATGAACTAGTATAGTATGTGGCATGCTTTACCGGTGGTATATAATTGAGAGTAGACAATAGTCTTAAACTTTAGATTATGAGTGTAGTGGTAAAAAGGGATAGTAGCTTAAGATTAGTGATGTATGTTTTATGGGAATGAAATAGTAAGTTTTGATGTGAGGTGTGAAATAACTTAAGTTGGAAACTTGTGAAAAAAGGAGTGTATAATTGTGATACGTATATAGTCATGAGGACTAATGCAAAATAAATGATGAGTTATGGTTGAATGATTAAGTGGATAAGAGCGTGGGTATATAAGAATAAATTGAACCCAAGGTAGCATGTTTTTAGATAAGGTGTGATGTGTACAAGTCACGTGTACCTAGATGTTATTATTGAATCTTGTAGTATGGGGATGTCTGGGGAGTTATCGTATATCATGATTTAAAGTTGAATTAAGGAAATGTAGGTAGGATATTTTTGCCTTTGGTATTGTTTTACAAATTTTGTTAAGGTATACGTGATGTGATTAGAGGTGTAATGCTAGTATCCTAAGAAGTTTAAGACGGAGCGTTAAGTGTTAAGAAGCATGGATATCTAGTTCCATGATAATATTAGTTGTAATACAACGATTTTGGGGGTTAGAGAAAGCTGTGATTAGTGTCCCTGAAAGGGGGATGTTCTTGAATGAAAATAGTGTGTTTTTAATTAAAATTATTATGGATATTTGTGGTTATAGATTTGATAAGGGGATATGTCAGTATGTCTAGGATTGTGACTTTTATCTAAGGGGGAGATGGTGAATGAAGGTAGTTCTCGAATGTTCTCAATGTGGCAATTTGTGGGAAGGAACCATGATAAACCTAATTCTACTCAAGCATAAGCCTCCTTCTTCAATTTAGGAGAGTATCCTGCTAATGTGTCTTGTCATGTATTCAAGTCAGGCCTATACCTATGGGTTGAATTCTCTATGGATTTATGTTTATGATCTAACCTCCAAACTAGAAGCAATTATTTCTCCCAGTAATCTAGCCTTTTATGTATTTAAGCCATATGTTATGTTGTTCGTGATCTATGAAAATCTATGCCTCATCATGCTTGGTCCTAAGAAAATATGTTTCTATATGTCACTGATTCATCCTATATCGAGTTTATCCAAAGTGATAAAGTTTACACAAATCATGGCAAATCTCAATTCCTTAAATAAGGAGCAATCGCTTCAAGAGGAAATCTTTATCTTAGTTTTAATGTAACACCCCGGATCATTCTCGAATCAATACCCCTCTTGGTTGCATGTATGGAGAGCTGACAACCTAAAAATTTTTCTAATTGTAAAAAGACTTAGTCATATTTATGAGCTCTTAATTACTATGATTTTCAAATTGATCTTCCCGACCCCGAGACTTAGATTTTTGAGTTGATTCATGATCAAGGGTGTAAAGGAGGTGTCTCAATAAATTTTTTGATTTTTCAGATGACTTTTGAGGCATGTTTGGATAGTAAAAATAGTGGGCCAATGCGATGTCGGCGAGTCGCTCCAAAAATTGCATCAAATTGGGACCAATGCTGCATGTTGCTTAATGCGTCAGGTGCCCAGTTTGTCTTACTGATTTATGGGTCCATGAGGGTAATTTAGTCTCTTTCTCTCGCTTTATCTTGATATATTCACTAATTTTTTCTCATTTTTCTCTATCCTAAGAATTTATGTTGTATTGTGTTCCTTTCGAATGACTCTGTACTTATGATCCAGACATTTGATATATGGAGCACTTCATGCGTATTTTATCATATCTTCATTTTATGTCCCGTCTTGAGTAGTACAATAAGTATAAGTTATGATCTGATAGCGTTACTTTTATTCATGACATTTATGCTCGGGTCCTTTAATGACCCTCCGTATGATAGTATGATAGTGACTGTGGAAGTGTGGTGATGTGTTAGGTAAGGGAGTAGATGTTCTTCAAGATGAAAAAATTTGATGTGAATTCTCGAGCTAAGGTTATAAGTCAAAGGGAAAAGAAGAAGATGAACTTTTGTTGTGTGAAAAGGAATATGGCGAAAACATTTGTGAAAGTGATTGAAATTGTTGGTCTTAGTCGGGAGATCCATGTAGTGGGTGTAGTAATGATTAGGCTTGAATGTTGTGGTAGCTAAAAAAACAACCCATGTACTATGCGGTTAGTATTCCATTAATTAAAAAACTGGGGGTGGTTGACAATAGTGATTAGGTGAGGTAATATTCTTAATGGGATGTATAGTACAGGGTCTTATAGCTTAAGTTATCACCTTGTTACTCCGAGTTAAGCTTCAACATAAAAGCCCTTTACAGTGGGACTCAAATTCTTGTTTCTAGATGTGTGATTGGAGAATAGTAAGTTGGCAAGTGTGAAGTATGTTATTTATTATTTGGGGTGTAGATGATTAGTGCCTTTAAGTTTAAGTCTATTCGTGGTACCTTTTAAGGTAGAGAATGCTTTTAATCCTATCTTCCGCGAAATCATATTTCATGATTAGTACCAATATAAATCAAGTTTATGATCATTAAATAAACCCTTGCCTTATTGTAACGCCCCAGTTTTCTAAACCAGATCGCTATTCGGTGCCCATGATCCCGAGTGACCACAAGCTAACCCATGACTAATATGTATACCTGTATACTCCAATATATGACATAATAATGCGGAAAACATGAATATTAGCCCATAAGGTCCAACTGAATAAAATATCTGATAAATCTTAACATTTGTATGGGGTAACGAATACCTAAGACAACTGCAATCTAAATCAAATCTGAGATAAATCTGAAAGCCTCTAAATACTGTCTGATTAAGGAGTTAAAGGAACATATCTCCAACTAACTCCGTCCATCAAAATTGAACTAAAATAATAAATGAAATAAAATAATATCATCCTCAAATGGATGAGGACTCACTGAAACTTTGTGACTGGAATACTACTGCTACTGCTGATCTGTAGGTCATTTCTATGAACCTATGGTGTAACGTGAAAGAAAGCACCATA
>NW_025838633.1:0-4937 GCF_002878395.1 Capsicum annuum | reverse complement strand
GAGTGAGGTGGACTAAATGCAAAAGGGTGTACATGTAAGAGCGATGCTAACTGACTAACTGATATGAACATAAAAGTGCAAACATGCATACATAGTAACTGGAATCATGAATACGTGATAATTAACTTTGTACGCTAATACATGGTTTACTGATATCAAACGTGAATAACACTAGAATCATGATAACATAAGTGGTTGTGTCTGACAGTCCTGAATCTGATGGAACTACCTGAGTTTCATACTGTAACTGAATTGACTGTATCTGACAGTCCTGAAATACTAAAATCTGAAGAACTATCTGAGTTCTTTTGTTGAGGCTGAGACTGAAACTGTGGGAGGTAGTTGTTCGACCGATATGCCCCAATAACGCATAAAGCTAAGTTGGGGTCCAATCTAAGCCCCGACTAAAAGGGTGTCAATACCGCGCCACTGGTAAGGATAGCTGTGAGTGACCCTTAGCTGGCAGGTACCCAAAATGAGAATGGTGGGAACCCTAAACTGACAAATTAAGCCACCTCATCAACCATAATCTGAAAGGTTACGATGTTTCAACCTACACTGGCTACGTAGTTCTAGAACACAAGGATGATTACTAAGAATTACACCCTAAACTGGTAGGTGAGTTCCCAACCTTGAGTTCACTCGGTGCTAACTTTTACTCCCATCTGAACAGACTAAACATGATTTAATTGATGGTACATGGACCGAGTAACTGACTTCCGCTGACTGATGGAATAGTAGTACTATCTGAGTAATTGATTTATTTTTACTAATTAAATAGTACTACTATCTAACAATTAACTGAGATCATGAGATTTCTGAGGTTTCCAGAGTCACATGACCGACTGAGTTCTATAGATCATGGCTTGACAGATATTATCGTGATAACATAACATGGCTTTAGGCACACAACTATATTTTTTTTGAGTACAAGTACCACCAGGACTCAATGGAAGGAAACTGACACATATGACTGACTTGATCGTAAGACAAGAGTCCACAATTTACAATATCATGAGTAGGGGATTTCACACTAAGCATCGTTATCAACATCTTATACTTGGAAGGGAAATTCATACAATATGTATATACTTGCATAGCTTCAATATCACGATCAATCCATATCACAACAACAACGCATATCACTCACATGGAATTCATGGGAAATCATAAAGCATAGAGCATGGACTCATCATTTAAACACTATTAAATCATGGTATATGAATTCTATCATCCTAGGCATATTATCAAATACTTTGCATGCATTCTTTTAGCTTAAGTGTGCTCATGAATTTCACCATATTAAGCCACAGAAGGATCATGGGTTTCAACTAACAACCACATATACCTCACGAAAACTCCTTTAGATATCATCTTGAAACTTAAACAACAACCATCAATATGTACATGCTTATATCACAACAAGAAAATCATAAAATAATATTTAAAACATTGTTCTTGAGCTCTATGAACAAAATGGATCCATAGATGAACACTACACATACCTGACTCAAGGTTCTTGATGTTTTTGAACTTGAAGGATTTAAAATCCTTTAATTTTTTTTGAAAAAGATTGGGTCTTGTTCTTGGAGATTAAATTTAGAGAGAAACCCTAGTTTTTTTTTGTTTGTGAAATAATTATGAACAAAATATCTGAAATTCGAACCCATCTTGGTATATATAGGCGAGTGGTAAGTGACCAAAATACCTCTGTTAAAATAGCTTGAAAATAAACTGAACATGACATGTGACGACCCGACTGACAGTTCATCAAAAATATGACGGTCCGTCATTTCAACCGTCATACGTGGACCAGAAATAGGGTTCACTAGATAGGAGTTAACGGCCTGGATGATGGTCCATCAAAAATCTGATGGTCCATCCATTCGTCTGTCAATCTTTATCTAGATGGTGGCCTTACTGCCTTGGCTGTGACGGTCAATGTTGCGGTCTGTCACTTGTTTGGCGGTCCATCAACTTGGACGTCGCACCTGGGCATTTCGGTCAGTTCTAGTTAACCATCAATAACTTCATCGTCTAGTGTCAGATTTGGACAAAATTGGTATCGTTAGAAAGCTAACTCAATTTCCCAAGTTATAGAAAGTAATAATCTCAAAAATACCACAGGTAAAAAAATAGATTTGTATTTCAAAGCAAGTACGAGTATCCTTGAGATGATTTCTAGCTAGGAATAATCATGGGTATTACACTTATGTTGTGATAATTATGATTCATAGACTCATGTGCAAGATCATCCCTTTGTAAACTTTAATTATCCCATGTTTCATGCTTTCATATTTTTACTAGGGGTTATCATGAAGCTTGTTTGATGCCTTTGCATATTTTGTTAGGGAAAAATGTTCAATGCGAGGTTTCGTTCTTTATTCTACACTTTTATTGCTTCAACAAGTCCCTACGCATCATTTGGGGATGAATAATCCCACGGGGGAGATAATGTAACACCCTACAATGTCAAGCTAGAAAGAGAACCATCGTTCCTACATGTGTAATCTATAATCTCATGATTTTTATTTAAATTCATGTTTCATGATCTTCCTCCTAGTGTATGAAGTGATTATGAGGTGAAAAATATTCATAGAAATCACTTCAGGCAAAGTTGAGTAAAGAATCTTTCATTCATCCAAAGTTTGATAGTTTATTCTACAAGGATCTACTTTTAAAATGCATAAGTTTATGTATATCTTGAATTATTCATCTCAAAACTCACCAAATTGCAGATAATTGAATTAGTTTTCTAATGATATCAATTTCTCCTAAATCTGATAACTGAGCGAAAAGTTATGGCATTTTTCATGAGAGGTAGTAAGCCGACACAATTGTAACGCGATGCATTGGACTGCGGATTACAGAACTGTTTCACATGCTATTTAAGTTTCTAATGGGTCTAGGGGAACTTTGGTCACTTCTCCTCACCCAAAATCCATCCCCAATATAAAATTTTAGCCCCAAGATGCATCAATTGCCTCTTTATTCAATTTTCTCTCGAAAGAAAACCCTAGTCACCTCCAAGAACAAGATTCAACTTTTCTTTCCCAAAGATCAAGAATTAAAGCCTTTCAATTCAAAACTCTCAAGAAAAATATCAAGATTCGGCTTCCACCTTTCAAAGTAAATAATCTAAGGTACGTGGGGTTTTCCTAAACCTACATGGGCATGGTGAAATTATTTTAATGATAAATATATGTTTAGAAATCATAAATTTACAAAGAGATTTGGATTTACAATTACAATTATGCATTATGAAACCTTATTGATGATAAAGTTTTGGTCTTGAAGCCTTCTTCCCTTAAATGCGATTTTTGTTCATATATGTTCATATGCGGGTTGAATGTTTGAAACTTGATTTGGGAGCATGAAGTATACTCCCTCTCTCATTATGAATTATTAGATTGCAGGTTGAGAAGCATGACATAAATGTCTTTACTATTATTTGTTGACTTGATTTTGAGGATGACTTGAAGAGAGGGTGTCTTTCGTAATTGCATAAGTGAAAGTGATGATTTTAAAGAGAAGTGAATGATTTGTTACAAGATACTTGACCACTATGTGTTTTTGAATTGAATTGAGGATCCTTGACTCTATTTTCATGAATTTTACTATATATATCATCTTATACTGTTTGACCAATTTGGTGGTCTAAAAATAATGTTTTGAAAGAGAAGACCGTAATAAGATATTGTATGGCTTAAAAATATGACTTGCAAGTTTTGGTATGATGATACCAATACAGATAATGCCATGGTAACACATAACAGAATACAATACAGATTTTTATTCATATTTATTGATTTTAAATTCAGAAAGATGCATGTTTATAAAATGTTAAAAATTGGCTTAAAGAGAGTTAGATTTATCAAGATAGAAGTGTGCAGCTAGTAAGCATTCTTTATTTTGAAAGGCCTATTTTTAGAACATTGTTATTTCTTTTTGGTTTTAGGTCTGTGTAACACCCCGCATTTTTTAGCTAGAAATTGAATCGTCTTTCCTATATGCGTAAGCTGTAATTCCATGGTTTATGTTTATATTCATGTGTCATGATCTTTCGTCTAGTATATGAAGTTATTATGAGGTGAAAAATGTTCATAGAAATGGCACAAAACAAAGTTGAGCTAAGAAACTTTCATTCATCCCAAATTAGATATTTGATTCTACAAGGTTCTACTTTGAACGTGTATAACTTTTTATAGACATAGAATTTTGCATCTCAAGATCCACCAAATTGTAGACAATTTAATTATCTTTCCAACGATACAAATTTTGTAAAAATCCAATAACCGAGCGAAAAGTTATGACACCTTTCGTTTGAGGCAGTAAGCCGACGCAATCTTGATGCATCGCATCGACTAAGCCCTGACACAAAACCGGACGTAAATTTAAAGTTGTTTGATGCATTATTTCTATTCCTACTGGGTCTAGGGGTATTGTGGTCACTTCCCCTCAACCAAAATCCGTCTATAACAAAAATTACCTATTATTCACTTTTTCTCTACAAAATTAAAACCCTAAGTCATCCCCAAAGATCAAGAACTCATCACTAAGATCAAGAATTCTAAGAAACGGATCAAGATCCGGGTTTCATCTTTCAAATCTTATAATTTAAGGTACGTGGGATTTTTCTAAACTACATGGACTTGTTGAAAAGTCATTGAATAAGATTTAAAGTTATAGAAATCATGAAATTTTAAAGAGGTTTTGGAATTATGTAATATTATATATGTATGTATGAAATTGAGATATAAGGATTGAATTGAGAGCATAAGCCTATAAACATCCCTCTCTTATTGTTAAGCTGTTTGTTTCTATGTGTGTTATGAAACACTTAATTACATTTTGAGAAAGCATGACATGAATGACTTGATTTTTGGTTTATGACTTGATTAGGATTTTGAACTTAAGAGGGGACGGTTTATTTGATG